>NW_021268537.1:136511-198630 GCF_002162155.2 Triticum dicoccoides
CCCTTGCGCATGCCATCATCTCCTTGCTTGTTCTTGCTCCAATGTTCATCCTTCTCCAAGCTAGGCCCTTCATTTGTAAGCAAAACAAATGTATCCAATTTAGGCAGCATCATATTCTCATGAACATTAGAATCATTACCAAGAAACGAAAGTACCTGGTAATTTAGTTGGCGTGCACGAGCTCTAGTAATTGGTCCAGTATGTATAGCAGCAGGGGCTGTGGGTGTAACAATTGTATTGATGTCCTCATCATGAGATCTTGGCGAGCTTTGCTCCATTACCTTCCCTCTTTGAGGATCAAGACCCCATAGGGAAGAATCCTTGAGGATTTCAAGACCTCCATTGGGAGAAGACTACCTTCAAGACCCCTCTTCCTTTGGATTTGGGATGAACTTTGCCATTGTATCTTTCCTTTGATTGTGTTTCTGACTTGTGGATCTTTTGTTGTTACTCTAGTGGATGTGTAATCGGGAATTGTTGGAGTGATTACCTCTTGTGTTCATCTTTGTGTCCTTGTTGTTCTTGTGGTTTCTCTCCTTTTCCCCCTCCAAGTGTGAAAAGGTCCTTCCTAGGGTTCTACCCTACATCACTCATTGGGGAAAATATCTTGGAATTCCTGCAAAAAAGATTGAAACACTAAAGGTAGCTCGTGAGGGGTGTTAGTTTTAGGTTCTCCATCCTTTCACACAAGGACAAAGTGCATCCCACTCGATCGGTTCTCACACACTTCCCTCATCTCACTTTTTGTGGCAAATAGTATGAGGTTTTTCTCTCTAGGCGAAGAGGCGCTCAAGTTTGGCTTGTGGCTCTCACTCACTTTTTGGTGGATCTCTTTTTCACTCTTCTCTCTATAGTGGGTGGCTTGCTTGTCGGCTATCACTTGACTAGGTGACATAGGTCATAGCACATATTCTTTCCCTTTCGTCTTGAAGCTATAGTGATTGGTACGCCCATTGTGGAAGACACCACGGTCGAATTGCCATGGTCGACCAAGAAGGAGGTGGCGAACGGTCATTGGGACCACATCACACTCCAAAGTGTCCTCATATGCACCAATTTTGAAGGAGACTTGGACCGTATGCTCAACTCGTATAGTGCCGGAGTCACTTAGCCATTGAACCTTGTATGGGTGCGGATGCTTCCTCTTGACCAATTGAAGCTTGGGGCATAGTTCTTCACTTGCCAAGTTGTGGCAACTACCTCCGTCGATGATGACCTTGGCGGACCTTCCATTGATCCCGGCCTTTGTATGGAAGATGTGGCATCATTGGTCTTCCTCTTGTTGATGTTGAAAAGTCAAGACCTTGGAGACAACAAGAGCGGGGCTCGTATCTTCATCACAAAAGACTTGGTCATCTTCATCTTCATTCACTCGGCTATGCATGGCCACTTGCTCAATAGCTTCCATTTCATCTTCACTCATTGAGTCATAGGTGCCATCGTCGTTGAGGATCATGGTGCGCTTGTTTGTGCATTCATAGGACTTGTGGCCTCGGCCGCCGCAAGTGAAACACTTGAAGGAGCTTGTGATAGAGGCGGGGGTGTCCCGATCTTTCGATGAGATGATAACTATCGATTTGGTGAAGATGACTTTGACGATCCGACTACAAACGTGCACGACGTTGCGCCTTAGCAATCGCTAAACCAACTCCGAAAGGTTATTGACCACGCTGGAGCACAATCAACCTGACCACGAAGGTCTATTCCTGCAAGCAATCGAAGAACAAGCAAGAATATGATAAAAGCAATCTGAATATTGCGAGTATATATGAAGTATTGATAAAGGTGGGGATCCGTAAGCGGTCTTGGTCTGGTCGTTGGACACAAACGAAGTACACGAAGTTGCAATGGCTAACTTTTAACTAAACAAATCCCAAGGAAAAGCTACTAGATGGATCTACTTATATAGGAGCAAGGGGTGGCGGCCAAGGAGGTGGGAGGATGTCCCAAGGCAGCCTAAAACTAAATATAGGTCGTACAAGGCCAATGGGCCCAAGTGGAGGTGATGTAACACCTTTGGACTTGTAGTTTGACTCGGATTCTGCTGCAGCATCAGATTGTTTCGTCCACAACTCAACGCTCCGGACGAATTTGAAGGTGATTCCAATTTGGTTGGAAAGTGCACGAAATCTAGTTTCCAACAAAAAAAGAATCACCCAATTCGGAGTCCGTATGAAAAATTTGTGTGCGTCTTGAGTCAGGTATGTCTGTGCAGTCCGAATCTGAATCCAGAACGTGAGAGACTTGGACTCTATCTTCTCTTGGGCCAAAAGTGACGTGAGAGAACTTTTTGGACAGCAAATAAACATCTCTTTCTTCCTTATCTTCATATGTGGATTGTACAAATGTCCCATACACCTGCAATTAGACAAAACACAAAAGTGTGTGAAGTATTTTTGTTCTGGATAACATAAACAGATTATTGAATAGTTTGCACTAGAAATCACCTGACAAATATGCATATATGCAATATTTTTGGTCATATCCAAGGTAGTCATGTCCTCATCATCCTCCCCTTCTTGAAAATAAAGCCGTCCTCGGCGTTGCTTAATCTGAAATGTGGCTAATGAAAGAGACAAGGTGTACATGTTGTATATGTATATGTCATCCATTTTTACTTCCCTTGATTTTTGCATATATGACACATGAATAGATGAGTAACTTGCATAGTTCATAAAATCTAAAGCCAAAAAATTAGCACAAGAAGTAGAAGGCATGAAAATATTGCAACTCAGTTTGCACATATAAGTGAAGCTCTTATTCATTTCAAAAGATTGATAATGTTCATCATTAAACCATCCCAACATTGGTGAATAAACCTTACTTGCATCAAATTTACATGCTACAACATGCTTAAATAAGCAAACATGCAATAAGTCATTCAACACAGAATCATCACCAAGATTAGAGGTCATATCAAAATGATTAAACATTGGTTCTTTTGCATCAATAGTTAATTCAATGGGTGCACTCAAAATTGTTGGTATTTCAGTTGTTTGATCACATGGCAAAGTCAAATTATCAACGTAGTCCTCTAAAATAGGTGGTGTGATCAAAGTAGTGGGTAGCTCATCAGATGGTGCATTCAAATTGACAAGGCATTCATCATTCTCATGTAGAGATGGAAGATCAGTACCTTTGTCATTACCTCTTATGATCAACTCAGATGATGTAGCCACTCTCGGGGGTGATGTGTCACATGGTGGAGGTGATGTAGTCTTGACAACAACGGATGTGGTTGTCATAGTATGCCTAGTAGTTGAAGGAACAATCATATCAACTCTTGGAATGTGCACCGTGCGCTTGTTCTCCTCGTGGCCAACACGTCGTTTTATTTCCTGTTCAGCTTTGCAAGCAAGATGAAACAAATGGTCCATAGGATAACACTCTTCATGAATTAGTATCTCTTGAATATCACGGTTTAATCCTCCCCAAAATCTATCCATAAAATCATCTTCACTTTCTTCTAAAGAGGAATGCAACAAGGTAGTTTGTAAATCATCATAATATTTTGTTACAGTTTCACTACCTTGTTTTAAGTGTTGCAACTTCTTAATCATGTCACGAGTATAATAAGCAGGGACGAAAGTATGTCGCATGGCAAGTTTCAAATCATCCCAAGTAGTAGGTATATAATCAGGGTGTAACCTACAATATTCACTCCACCAAACCAAAGCATAACCAGTGAAAGAACCAACCGTAACCTTAACCTTTTTATGTTCATTGAAATTATGGGAAGCAAATATATTTTTTATGTCGAACTCCCATTCAATATATAAAGCAGGTTTAAAACGGCCATTAAATGGTGGTATAGATACATTAACCTGATCATGTGCATTTGGATGTGATAGAGGCGGGGGTGTCCCGATCTTTCGATGAGATGATAACTATCGATTTGGTGGAGACGACTTTGACGATCCGACTACAAACGTGCACGACGTTGCGCCTTAGCAATCGCTAAACCAATCTCCTGAGGTTACTGACGATGCCGAAAGCACGGTCAGCCTGACCACGAAGGTCTATTCCTGCAAGCAATCGAAGAACGAGCAAAAATATGATAAAGCAATCTGAATATTGCAAATATATATGAGGTATTGATAATGGTGGGGATCCGGAAGTGGTCTTGGTCTGGTCGTTGGACACAAACGAAGTACACGAAGTTGCAATGGCTAACTTTTAACTAAACAAATCCCAAGGAAAAGCTACTAGATGGATCTACTTATATAGGAGCAAGGGGTGGCGGCCAAGGAGGTGGGAGGACGTCCCAAGGCAGCCTAAAACTAAATCTAGGTCGTACAAGGCCAATGGGCCCAAGTGGAGGTGATGTAACACCTTTGGACTTGTAGTTTGACTCGGATTCTGCTGCAGCATCAGATTGTTTCATCCACAACTCAACGCTCCGGACGAATTTGAAGGTGATTCCACTTGGGTTGGAAAGTGCACGAAATCTAGTTTCCAACAAAAAAAGAATCACCCAATTCGGAGTCCGTATGAAAAACTTGTGTGCGTTTTGAGTCAGGTGTGTCTATGCAGTCCGAATCTGAATCCAGAACGTGAGAGACTTGGACTCTATCTTCTCTTGGGCCAAAAGTGACGTGAGAGAACTTTTTGGACAGCAAATAAACATCTCTTTCTTCCTTATCTTCATATGTGGATTGTACAAATGTTCCATACACCTGCAATTAGACAAAACACAAAAGTGTGTGAAGTATTTTTGTTCTGGATAACACAAATAGATTATTGAATAGTTTGCACTAGAAATCACCTGACAAATATGCATATATGCAATATTTTTGGTCATATCCAAGGTAGTCATGTCCTCATCATCCTCCCCTTCTTGAAAATAAAGCCGTCCTCGGCGTTGCTTAATCTGAAATGTGGCTAACAAAAAAGACAAGGTGTACATGTTGTATATGTATATGTCATCCATTTTTACTTCCCTTGATTTTTGCATATATGACACATGAATAGATGAGTAACTTGCATAGTTCATAAAATCTAAAGCCAAAAAATTAGCACAAGAAGTAGAAGGCATGAAAATATTGCAACTCAGTTTGCACATATAAGTGAAGCTCTTATTCATTTCAAAAGATTGACAATGTTCATCATGAAACCATCCCAACATTGGTGAATAAACCTTACTTGCATCAAATTTACATGCTACAACATGCTTAAATAAGCAAACATGCAATAAGTCATTCAACACAGAATCATCACCAAGATTAGAGGTCATATCAAAATGATTAAACATTGGTTCTTTTGCATCAATAGTTAATTCAATGGGTGCACTCAAAATTGTTGGTATTTCAGTTGTTTGATCACATGGCAAAGTCAAATTATCAATGTAGTCCTCTAAAATAGGTGGTGTGATCAAAGTAGTGGGTAGCTCATCAGATGGTGCATTCAAATTGACAAGGCATTCATCATTCTCATGTAGAGATGGAAGATCAGTACCTTTGTCATTACCTCTTATGATCAACTCAGATGATGTAGCCACTCTCGGGGGCGATGTGTCACATGGTGGAGGTGATGTAGTCCTGACAACAACGGATGTGGTTATCATAGTATGCCTAGTAGTTGAAGGAACAATCATATAAACTCTTGGAATGTGCACCGTGCGCTTGTTCTCCTCGTGGCCAACACGTCGTTTTATTTCCTGTTCAGCTTTGCAAGCAAGATGAAACAAATGGTCCATAGGATAACACTCTTCATGAATTAGTATCTCTTGAATATCACGGTTTAATCCTCCCCAAAATCTATCCATAAAATCATCTTCACTTTCTTCTAAAGAGGAATGCAACAAGGTAGTTTGTAAATCATCATAATATTTTGTTACAGTTTCACTGCCTTGTTTTAAGTGTTGCAACTTCTTAATCATGTCACGAGTATAATAAGCAGGGACGAAAGTATGTCGCATGGCAAGTTTCAAATCATCCCAAGTAGTAGGTATATAATCAGGGTGTAACCGACAATATTCACTCCACCAAACCAAAGCATAACCAGTGAAAGAACCAACCGCAAGCTTAACCTTTTTATGTTCATTGAAATTATGGGAAGCAAATATATTTTTTATGTCGAACTCCCATTCAATATATAAAGCAGGTTTAAAACGGCCATTAAATGGTGGTATAGATACATTAACCTGATCATGTGCATTTGGATGTTTGTGCACCTCTCGTGACGGTTGTGGTATTTGCAAAGGTGGTGGCACGTCTCCCGCGATCGACAAAGCCCATGAATTGACTCTGGATCCTGTCATGATTAGTAGAACAAGAAACAAAACCCAAAAATAATGTTCCTATAACTACTGGGATGTGGTGGTAAAACGCTCAAAGTAAAGCAAATATCAATGTCTTACAAGTTCTTACCATGCAGCAGGCAGTGATCGGCAACCAGCGGTGTCAACTAACTCCGAATATTGAGTAAAGCGATTGCCAGGGGAGCGTACGTATACACGGTGTAGAAATATGTGGAGCTGGGTTGGCTATATATGGTAGCAAAAGATTAGCAATAATCAATTCAAAGATGCAATGTCGAATAAACGCTCAATGACGGTACTGTGCTGGTCCTAGGCTAGACCGGACTAGAGACGCGAGCCTAGAACACTAATGAGGTCACGGTGTAGCACAACTAGCATCAATGAAGGATACTAAGTAGCTCTTGACAGCAAGATATAAGTGAAGATCACAACGGCAGTGAAGATAATGATGAAAAACAACTGCCAAGCAGGATATACAACAACTCTCTCTTCAACTTTCCTCTTGAAAAGTTTGAGATAATTTTCTGATAAATTATTTCAAAGAATGCTACTAACTCAAGCTTTCCAATGCAAAAAGAATCACTCAATTCCGAGTTGATATGAGGAGTCAAAGAATTCTAAAACTGACCTGAAAAATTGGAACAAGCTGTGTTCACGAACTTCGGAGGGCAAAAAGACCTATTTAGAAGCAGATTTTGAGGTGTCAAATATTGAACTAGTTTCTGCAACTATTTAGATGCGTCTCGTTGCTAGCTTCAATTTGAGTACTCACGGAGTCAAAACGGACTTCGTATGAGGAAGATACACCTGTTTTACTGAACAGTGCGCAAAACAGATTCCAATCCGAATTCAGGTACGCGATTGATTCTAGATAGATCCAATTTTTTTTCTTCTCTCTTTTTTTTCTCACCCTTTTTTTTCTTTTTCTTCTCTCTCTTTTTCTTTTTTTTTCTTTCCTTTTTTCTCTTTTTTTTTCTCTATCTTTTTTTTTCTTTCCAAGACAAACTAGATAATGATGAGGACATGACTACCTTGGATATGACAAAAAATATTGCATATATGCATATTTGTCAGGTGATTTCTAGTGCAAACTATTCGATAATCTATTTATGTTATCCAGAACAAAAATACTTCACACACTTTTGTGTTTTGTCTAATTGCAGGTGTATGGGACATTTGTACAATCCACATATGAAGATAAGGAAGAAAGAGATGTTTATTTGCTGTCCAAAAAGTTCTCTCACGTCACTTTTGGCCCAAGAGAAGATAGAGTCCAAGTCTCTCACGTTCTGGATTCAGATTCGGACTGCACAGACACACCTGACTCAAAACGCACACAAGTTTTTCATACGGACTCCGAATTGGGTGATTCTTTTTTTGTTGGAAACTAGATTTCGTGCACTTTCCAACCCAATTGGAATCACCTTCAAATTCGTCCGGAGCGTTGAGTTGTGGACGAAACAATCTGATGCTGCAGCAGAATCCGAGTCAAACTACAAGTCCAAAGGTGTTACATCACCTCCACTTGGGCCCATTGGCCTTGTACGACCTAGATTTATTTTTAGGCTGCCTGGGGACGTCCTCCCACCTCCTTGGCCTCCACCCCTTGCTCCTATATAAGTAGATCCATCTAGTAGCTTTTTCTGGGGATTTGTTTAGTTAAAAGTTAGCCATTGCAACTTCGTGTACTTCGTTTGTGTCCAACGACTAGACCAAGACCGCTTACGGATCCCCACCATTATCAATACTTCATATATATTCGCAATATTCAGATTGCTTTATCATATTCTTGCTCGTTCTTCGATTGCTTGCAGGAATAGACCTTCGTGGTCAGGTTTATCGTGCTCTAGCGTGGTCAATAACCTCTCGGAGTTGGTTTAGCGATTGCTAAGGCGCAACGTCGTGCACGTTTGTAGTCGGATCGTCAAAGTCGTCTCCACCAAATCGATAGTTATCATCTCATCGAAAGATCGGGACACCCCCGCCTCTATCAAGTGGTATCAGTTTTCAGGTTGCTCGGTGAGAATTTCCAGTTTTTCCTACATTAGATTTATTTTCTTACCTATTGTCCAAGAAAAAGCCACAAAACAAAAGTTAGATCTATTCATCCTTTTTCCTAGCCAGACTGAGCCTTTGCAATTTTCTTTTCATTGTTTGCATTATTGAATTATCGGTTGCATCGCCGTGTCGAGTTGCTGGTCTTAGTGTCTAGTTCCTTTAGAGTTTCGAGTTCTGTTCATATTAGTCACGCCGCCGCTGCATCATTATCCCTTCCGCCGTCCACCATCCCATCTATTAATTTCCACCATGTGCTACGCACTGTTCATTGTCATAATCATAGTTAAGGTCATTCACATCTTCGCCTGATCCAATCTGCATCTTATCTAGTTTGTCTTGGAAAGAGAGAGAAAAAAAGAGAGAAAAAAAAAGAGAAAAAAGGAAAAAAAGTCAGAGAAAAAAAAGGAGAGAAAGAAAAAAAAAGTGTGAGGAAAAAAAAAGAGAGAAGAAAAAAAAACAAAAAAATCGGCACAAACTTTTTCAGAGGAAAGTTGGAGACAAAGTTGTTGATATATCCTGCTTGGCTGTTGTTTCACCTCATTATCTTCACTGCTGTTGTGATCTTCACTTATATCTTGCTGTCAAGAGCTACTTAGTATCCTTCATTGATGCTAGTTGTGCTACGCCGTGACCTCATTAGTGTTCTAGGCTCGCGTCTCTAGTCCGGTCTAGCCTAGGACCAGCACAGTACCGTCGTTGAGCGTTTATTCAACATTGCATCTTTGAATTGATTATTGCTAATCTTTTGCTACCATATATAGCCAACCCAGCTCCACATATTTCTACACCGTGTATACGTACGCTCCCCTGGCAATCGCTTTACTCAATATTCGGAGTTACTTGACACCGCAGGTTGCCGATCACCGCCTGCTGCATGGTAAGAACTTGTAAGACATTGATATTTGCTTTACTGTGAGCGTTTTACCACCACATCCTAGTAGTTATAGGAACATTATTTTTGGGTTTTGTTTCTTGTTCTACTAATCATGACAGGATCCAGAGTCAATTCATGGGCTTTGTCGATCGCGGGAGACGTGCCACCACCTTTGCAAATACCACAACCGTCACGAGAGGTGCACAAACATCCAAATGCATATGATCAGGTTAATGTATCTATACCACCATTTAATGGCCGTTTTAAACCTGCTTTATATATTGAATGGGAGTTCGACATAAAAAATATATTTGCTTCCCATAATTTCAATGAACATAAAAAGGTTAAGGTTGCGGTTGGTTCTTTCACTGGTTATGCTTTGGTTTGGTGGAGTGAATATTGTCGGTTACACCCTGATTATATACCTACTACTTGGGATGATTTGAAACTTGCCATGCGACATACTTTCGTCCCTGCTTATTATACTCGTGACATGATTAAGAAGTTGCAACACTTAAAACAAGGTAGTGAAACTGTAACAAAATATTATGATGATTTACAAACTACCTTGTTGCATTCCTCTTTAGAAGAAAGTGAAGATGATTTTATGGATAGATTTTGGGGAGGATTAAACATTGATATTCAAGAGATACTAATTCATGAAGAGTGTTATCCTATGGACCATTTGTTTCATCTTGCTTGCAAAGCTGAACAGGAAATAAAACGACGTGTTGGTCACGGGGAGAACAAGCGCACGGTGCACATTCCAAGAGTTGATATGATTGTTCCTTCAACTACTAGGCATACTATGACAACCACATCCGTTGCTGTCAGGACTACATCACCTCCACCATGTGACACATCGCCCCCGAGAGTGGCTACATCATCTGAGTTGATCATAAGAGGTAATGACAAAGGTACTGATCTTCCATCTCTACATGAGAATGATGAATGCCTTGTCAATTTGAATGCACCATCTGATGAGCTACCCACTACTTTGATCACACCACCTATTTTAGAGGACTACGTTGATAATTTGACTTTGCCATGTGATCAAACAACTGAAATACCAACAATTTTGAGTGCACCCATTGAATTAACTATTGATGCAAAAGAACCAATGTTTAATCATTTTGATATGACCTCTAATCTTGGTGATGATTCTGTGTTGAATGACTTATTGCATGTTTGCTTATTTAAGCATGTTGTAGCATATAAATTTGATGCAAGTAAGGTTTATTCACCAATGTTGGGATGGTTTAATGATGAACAATGTCAATCTTTTGAAATGAATAAGAGCTTCACTTATATGTGCAAACTGAGTTGCAATATTTTCATGCCTTCTACTTCTTGTGCTAATTTTTTGGCTTTAGATTTTATGAACTATGCAAGTTACTCATCTATTCATGTGTCATATATGCAAAAATCAAGGGAAGTAAAAATGGATGACATATACATATACAACATGTACACCTTGTCTCTTTTGTTAGCCACATTTCAGATTAAGCAACGCCAAGGACGGCTTTATTTTCAAGAAGGGGAGGATGATGAGGACATGACTACCTTGGATATGACAAAAAATATTGCATATATGCATATTTGTCAGGTGATTTCTAGTGCAAACTATTCGATAATCTATTTATGTTATCCAGAACAAAAATACTTTACACACTTTTGTGTTTTGTCTAATTGCAGGTGTATGGGACATTTGTACAATCCACATATGAAGATAAGGAAGAAAGAGATGTTTATTTGCTGTCCAAAAAGTTCTCTCACGTCACTTTTGGCCCAAGAGAAGATAGAGTCCAAGTCTCTCACGTTCTGGATTCAGATTCGGACTGCACAGACACACCTGACTCAAAACGCACACAAGTTTTTCATACGGACTCCGAATTGGGTGATTCTTTTTTTGTTGGAAACTAGATTTCGTGCACTTTCCAACCCAATTGGAATCACCTTCAAATTCGTCCGGAGCGTTGAGTTGTGGACGAAACAATCTGATGCTGCAGTAGAATCCGAGTCAAACTACAAGTCCAAAGGTGTTACATCACCTCCACTTGGGCCCATTGGCCTTGTACGACCTAGATTTAGTTTTAGGCTGCCTGGGGACGTCCTCCCACCTCCTTGGCCTCCACCCCTTGCTCCTATATAAGTAGATCCATCTAGTAGCTTTTTCTGGGGATTTGTTTAGTTAAAAGTTAGCCATTGCAACTTCGTGTACTTCGTTTGTGTCCAACGACCAGACCAAGACCGCTTACGGATCCCCACCATTATCAATACTTCATATATATTCGCAATATTCAGATTGCTTTATCCTATTCTTGCTCGTTCTTCGATTGCTTGCAGGAATATACCTTCGTGGTCAGGTTTATCGTGCTCTAGCGTGGTCAATAACCTCTCGGAGTTGGTTTAGCGATTGCTAAGGCGCAACATCGTGCACGTTTGTAGTCGGATCGTCAAAGTCGTCTCCACCAAATCGATAGTTATCATCTCATCGAAAGATCGGGACACCCCCGCCTCTATCAGATAAGATGCAGATTGGATCAGGCGAAGATGTGAATGACCTCAACTATGATTATGACAATGAACAGTGCGTAGCACATGGTGGAAATTAATAAATGGGATGGTGGACAGCGGAAGGGATAATGATGCAGCGGCGGCGTGACTAATGTGAACAGAACTCGAAACTCTAAAGGAACTAGACACTAAGACCAGCAATTGACACGACGATGCAACCGATAATTCAACTATGCAAGCAATGAATAGAAAATTGCAAAGGCTCAGACTGGCTTGGATAAAGGATGAACAGATCTAACTTTTTTTGTGTGGCTTTTTCTTGGACAATAGGTAAGAAAATAAATCTAATCTAGGAAAACTGGAAATTCTCACCGAGCAACCTGAAAACTGATACCACTTGATAGAGGCGGGGGTGTCCCGATCTTTCGATGAGATGATAACTATCGATTTGGTGAAGATGACTTTGACGATCCGACTACAAACATGCACGACGTTGCGCCTTAGCAATCGCTAAACCAACTCCGAAAGGTTATTGACCACGCTGGAGCACAATCAACCTGACCACAAAGGTCTATTCCTGCAAGCAATCGAAGAACAAGCAAGAATATGATAAAAGCAATCTGAATATTGCGAGTATATATGAAGTATTGATAAAAGTGGGGATCCGTAAGCGGTCTTGGTCTGGTCGTTGGACACAAACGAAGTACACGAAGTTGCAATGGCTAACTTTTAACTAAACAAATCCCAAGGAAAAGCTACTAGATGGATCTACTTATATAGGAGCAAGGGGTGGCGGCCAAGGAGGTGGGAGGACGTCCCAAGGTAGCCTAAAACTAAATCTAGGTCGTACAAGGCCAATGGGCCCAAGTGGAGGTGATGTAACACCTTTGGACTTGTAGTTTGACTCGGATTCTGTTGCAGCATCAGATTGTTTCGTCCACAACTCAACGCTCCGGACGAATTTGAAGGTGATTCCAATTGGGTTGGAAAGTGCACGAAATCTAGTTTCCAACAAAAAAAAGAATCACCCAATTCGGAGTCCGTATGAAAAACTTGTGTGCGTTTTGAGTCAGGTATGTCTGTGCAGTCCGAATCTGAATCCAGAACGTGAGAGACTTGGACTCTATCTTCTCTTGGGCCAAAAGTGACGTGAGAGAACTTTTTGGACAGCAAATAAACATCTCTTTCTTCCTTATCTTCATATGTGGATTGTACAAATGTCCCATACACCTGCAATTAGACAAAACACAAAAGTGTGTGAAGTATTTTTGTTCTGGATAACATAAATAGATTATTGAATAGTTTGCACTAGAAATCACCTGACAAATATGCATATATGCAATATTTTTGGTCATATCCAAGGTAGTCATGTCCTCATCAGCTTGTCTTGACGGTCTCATCGGTCGGAGTAGATGAATAAGCACGCGGCTTGAAGTTGCTTGTAGTAGGAGGAAGACGACTTGGACTTGACGAATGTTTCTTGTAACTTGACTTGTCGTTGTTGCTTGGAGAAGGCTTGGTTGATGTCGAAGTTGGAGTAGTTGTTGAAGCTTGGTTATGGGAGAAGCCGTAGGTCTTGGATGAATACTTGGCGTACTTGAAGTCATCTTGCACTTCACGTTCCGCCTTTGTAGCTTGATGCACGAGCTCAATGAGGTTGGAGTAGGGTTGAAAGTCGCACTACAACAAAAAACCCCATATAGCAACGCATGTCTAGCAACAAAGCTAAATGATGTGTTGTGTGGTTGAACCTCCCATATTCCCCGCTTAGGGCTAACCTCCCCGTACCCACCTCCACCTCTTCCATCCGTTTGGTCAGCGCGCTCGCGCTCCACCTGCTCCCGCACATCCCTAAAAAAATCCCTGCTCGCGCACAAAGCCTATTCTCCCTACGTTTTGGCCTTTTTATATCCTAAAAAATTATCCTAAATGAGCTGCATCGGCCGCCGTCCCATTGCCCTCGCCGCCGCCGTCCCCTTTGGCTTCACTGCCGCCGTCCCTTGTTCCTTCGCCGAGCCCGCGTCCCTTGCCACTTTCTCCATGCGTCGGAGATGCACACTGCATCTTTGCCATCCTCCTCGCGTCGGGGACACACACGGCATCCTCGCCATACTCCTCGCGTCTGGGAAGGTGCCGCCGCCGCCGCTCCTACGCGCGACCTGAGATGCTGAGGCCGCCGTTCTCCTCCGCACAGCCAGGGACGACGCACGCACCGATGCCCCGTCCTCAACTCCATCAACTCAGTGGTACGCCCCTTGTCCTCGCTCGTCTTGTTTGTTCCTTGCCGATGGCGCCCACCAGTACATAGCAGCCGACTGGTCGCAACCCATCGACCCACGCAGCTCACAGCTGCCAGCCAGTGACTCAGCCGGTCAGCCCCAAAGGAAAGGAGCAACTCCTCTCGACCTCTCCAAAATCCCGAGTCCCTGCTAGTATTATTTGCGAGTTGCTCTGCTGATTTGTATCGACTGTTCATATGTCTTGATAAAATTGCCCTTTTTCATGGAGATCATTTGTAACTGATGTGAGTACTGCTTTTCTGCAGGAGAGATTTGCAGGTGTAGTGATGTAAGTACTAAGTACTGTCTGCGTAAGGATAAAATAACCTGCAAGACGGTGCAGGTAATTTCCTTTGATTCTTTCACATATCCCTAAATTTCACTTACAAGTTACAACATTGTCTATTAATCTAATTATGATTTCTGCAGCTTTTTTTGTATCAAGTAAAGAACTCTTGTTAACACTGGTTAGCATGACATCAATCTGAGTAAATTGTATCGAGTGAAGCATTGTTAACATGAGAACAATCTGACTGCGTGAAATTTCCTATTCATATCCATAGTGCCTCAAAAGAAACTGTATCTAGTGAAAAATTGTTGTTAGGATGAGTGCATAACAACTTTGCTTCAGCCTGGCCTGCCCTGCTATTTGTTTGTATGTCAGCCACAGAAACACCCTAAAGTATTTACAACTATAGTATTTTTTAGAAACCACGGTATTTTCCAAATACTAAGAAAATACTTCGCTGCCAAACCGGCCCTTAGATTTACTGTTTCACACGCATCACTAAAGGTTACCGTTAACACATAAGTTTCTCAGTGAAATAAATGCAGGATTCTTCTATTCAAACATTGAACAAGAAGAAAAGATGGTTTCTGCCGAGGGACGTCAAGTTGATGAAAATGTCAAGAAGATCATTGAATTGAAATATAAGGTATTTTGCTTAGTGTGTCCCCTACTCTTTATCTCTATCTCTCTCAGAAAAGATTGTGCTCGCTTGTTTCTATGACTTGCAGGTTCGCTCAGGAAGTTACAATAATTTTGTGGTGATCAACCAGAAAAGCATTGGTCTTCCATCCATCAATCTCCTAGCTAGAGTAGGGGTAACTAGTTCAATTACATCTAAACTTGTGATCTTTTTGGGGTTCCAGTTCAGTTTAGAATGTCGGTCATGAACTCATGATGGCACTAGCTGAACTTGGAACTCAAAAGTTGTTTGACATTATACATAATGCTACTCTATAAACCATGAACAAACAGTTAAGTTTAAGACAAACCATGTAGAAACCAGACTTCCTATGGTGGCTCAGTCTGGCACACTCATCTTTCCCTGCTGCTAATGAATTATTATTTTTATGCCCTTTACTCTTGTCTATACTAATTAAACCCTGCACCCCTTCAAGGTTAAGTCAGGGGCTCGGGTTGGCGTGATGATGAGCAGAAGTGGATTAGATAGTTCGTAGTTCTCTTGCTCCCCCTTTTCTGTTTCTTATTCATTATGCATGTATTCTTCTATGCATGAGTTGATAACTCCTACTGTCCCAAGTCTGGTGATTTTTTTTCTCGTGTGGTTGCTTCTGCAGGTTCTGCAAATTTTATTCATAGATCAGGAAATTCTAATCTGTGACTTGGTAAATCTCAGGTAATTACGATCTCTTGTGTGATGTAGATTATGTAAAGATTTTTGAGTGTTCGGCACTGAGGTTTCTACTAATACATCATAACACGCATGACTAATAAATAATCCCAAGCACGAGTAGTACGGGAGTAATGTGACGCAAAGCTAATTAATGCAGAGACCTCTCAAAAATGGAAATATTCAATTCAGTATATTTGGTATTTTTAGTTACCAACTTGTCATTTAGTTTGTTGGTGAATTCATTTCATTGTTTATATAATATTGTTTTGGATTTTTTAGTAGTATATGCAAGCTGATGGTTGTTGATAATGAACAACCACATCTCAAAGGTGCTTGCTGTATTAATATGCAGTTTCTTATCTAACGAGCCATGGACATTCAAAATATGTGCAAGGAAATTAAGCTAAATTGAAGGTCCTCAGTTTACAAAGAATGGGTCAAGAGTGAAGACTCTATGTGTTTGTACTCCATAGCATGGCGATGGCCCTTTTGCTAGTGTGTATTATTGTTATTTTTTGCAGAGTGATGATAGACATTGCAAGTATGTGAAGTTCCCACATCTGAATTTTGGTCTTTTTAAGAGAAAATAGACTGGAACACTAAAAACATATAATGATAGTTCATATAGTTTTGAGTTGACGCAAGATGCAAATATAATTCGTACACGGATATAGATTGCATAATCTGAGATGCTATTTAATAAATTCATGTTCACTTTTTTGTACTTAGATTAATAATTATCCCCTTATCTATATAATAAATCTATGTCGTAATAAATCACATTTGTAAGGTGCTCCTTTAAATCGCACTTCTCTATTAACCTGATTTCTACAATGTAAGTTGCTCATCTAATACTATTATTATTGTTGTTGCTGCTGTAGATCACAAAGACAAATTGACAATGCATGGCTCACATGTTGATTGCAAGGTTAAGAATGGGGCTACTACAAGATAATTAGAATACCATTTTTAGGATCAATGTTTCAGACATAATAGTTGATTGCAAGGTCAAGAATTGGGCTACAGTTAGATAGTTTCACCTCTTGTAATCTTTGATCACGTTATTTGTAATGCAACATAGTCAATTTAATAATGAGAAGTTTATGTTTGTTATATTTTCCCTGCAACTATCGACATTGCAAGGTCAAGAATTGTGCTACTAATCTGCTATGTCCATTTTAAAATCTGTTTGTCCATGATTGCCACCAACACATATCAAGCAATGGTCTATTATATCAACGGTCGCCACCAACGCATATGAAGCGTTGTTGAGCTCTAGCTCTATATGTTGCTATCTACCAACGCATCTACATGCAGTTTACCAACGCATGCATATATGTTGTAGTAGACCATTGCAACTCATGAGGACATCAATACAATTGTTACACCCACAGCCCCTGCTGCTATACATACTGGACCAATTACTAGAGCTCGTGCACGCCAACTAAATTACCAGGTACTTTCGTTTCTTGGTAATGATTCTAATGTTCATGAGAATATGATGCTGCCTAAATTGGATACATTTGTTTTGCTTACAAATGAAGGGCCTAGCTTGGAGAAGGATGAACATTGGAGCAAGAACAAGCATGGAGATGATGGCATGCGCAAGGGGAACAAGAACGGAGTTACAAGTGATGATTTCAGGACTTTGAAGCCACCATAATGGGTGCATGAAGCCTTGGACGAAATATACAAGATGCCACTCCATAAATTTCATCCCGAGGCTATTTTAGGTGCTGCGTCACCTTATTATTGGGCCAGGCCCATGTAATTTCGAAATACATAAGTATAGGCTATTTTTAGAGTACGTATGTGTGGGGAAACAAGAGATAGGGTTGATTTCGGACCCCTCCACTAAGGGCCACGAAATTCCCCCCCTCTTCCTCCATATATACAGCCCTTAGGGCATCGTTTAGACTTCGGGTTTTGTTTAGATTAAAAGTTCACCATAGCTGCAACTTCGCGTACTTCGTTTGTGTTCAACGACCAGACAAAGGCGTCACAGAACGCCACCTTGATCAATAAAGCTTTCATCTTATATTCGCAATATCTAGATTGCAATCTCAGTTTCTTGCTTGTTCTTCGTTTGCTCGCAGGAAATAGACCCTCGTGGTCAGGTTGATCGTGCTCCGGCGTGGTCAATAACCTCTCGGAGTTGGTTTAGCGATTGCTAAGGCGCGACGTCCTCGCACGTTCGTAGTCGGATCGTCAAAGTCGACTGCCACCAAAGCGATATCCATCATCTCATCGAAAGATGGGACACCTTTGCCTCTATCAAGTGGTATCAGATTTCCAGGTTGCTCGGTGAGATTTTACAGTTTTTCGTAGTTTAGATCGAGTCTGTTCTTCATACCTACAGTCCACGAAAAAGCCAAAAAAAAAAATTAGGGTTAGTTCATCATATCCGAACCAATCTGAGCCTTTGCATAATCTTTTTAGGGTTTTGCTTTGTTGAATTTGCGGTTGCATCGTCGTGTCTAGTTGCTGGTCTTAGCGTTAGTCTTTTAGAGTTTCGAGTTCTGGTCATAAGTTGTCACGCCGCCACCGCACCATCATCATCGCCCCTGTCACCTACCACCACCGCTCCGAATCCGTATCCATATACCACCACCAATCCGTATCCATATACCACCACCGATCCATATCCATATATTACCACCGCTGCCATATACCACCACTGCTGCCATATACCACCACCATATATCCACCACCAATCCGAGTTCCTTGCATATTAGGTGTGTTTTTGAGATCCATCTAGATTCTGATTCGTGTTTCCTTGCCGGAGTAGGTTTCGTAAAAAAAAAGAGTCCGGAAACCACCCTCCGTTTAGGCCCAAAATTTTTCGAAAACGCATTTTTCGAAAAAAAATTCTGGCTATCCTATTTTTAGGTGTTTCTGAGTGTTTTGAGACAGGTGCCATTATAGGAAGTTTTTTTTACCCGTTTCCAGTTTTTGGGTCCGGGCAGTCAAAAAAACGAAAAAAATATTTGGTCAAAAAAATTTCGTGCCCATCCTGTCAGTTTGACCTAGGAAGAGTTTTGAGACACTCGCCATTATAGTGATTTTTTGCAAAAAAAAAGCAGCGCAAAAAAAAAGAGCGCAAAGAAAAAGAGCGAAAAAAAAATTCTAGAGTGTGCTTTTTCCTTGTTTACGTGCAGCGCCGTGATTTTGTTAGTGTTCTAGGCTCGCGTCTCTAGCACGGTCTAGCCTAGGACCAGCACAGTACCGTCGTTGAGCGTTTATTCAACTTTGCATCTCTGAATTGATTATAGCTGACCCTTTTTGCTACCATATTATAAGCCTTCCCAGCTCCACATACATCTACGTCATGCGTTTGACTCTCCCTGGTAATCGCTCTATCCAAGCTTTGAGAGTTTTGACTACAACGGTTGCCGATCACCGCCTGCTGCTGGGTAAGAACTGGTAAGAATTTGAGTTTTGCTTGACGGGTTTGTGATACACCACCACCACTTCTTAGTAGTCTGTAGGATCATATTCTTGTGTGTTTCTATTTGCTGCTAACCATGGTAGGATCACAAGCCGATGAGACTGATTGGGAGAACCTGACGAACAAACAGCTACATGATAAATTTCAGCAAATGATGAGTGGACAGGTGCAAGATGTGCTAAACAGATTTGACGAGGCCATGGAGAAGATAGATGGCATGGAGAAGACGTTCGAAACAAAGCTTGATAGCAAGTTTAATGAATTGCTCGCGCGTTTACCACCACCGCCGCCGGCTGCACCTATCGCACCTCTGCAACACCAACAACAACGCATCCTTCCGAATCAGTATGGACGAGCGAAGCGTGTTCCTATTGAGGATGGCCAAACTTCTGGTGCTGCTGTTCCTGTTATTGATGCTTCTTTGGCTCCTTGATAGAGGCAAAGGTGTCCCGTCTTTCGATGAGATGATGGATATCGCTTTGGTGGCAGTCGACTTTGACGATCCGACTACGAACGTGCGAGGACGTCGCGCCTTAGCAATCGCTAAACCAACTCCGAGAGGTTATTGACCACGCCGGAGCACGATCAACCTGACCACGAGGGTCTGTTTCCTGCAAGCAAACGAAGAACAAGCAAGAAACTGAGATTGCAATCTGGATATTGCGAATAGAAGATGAAAGCTTTATTGATCAAGGTGGGGTTCTGTGACGCCTTTGTCTGGTCGTTGAACACAAACGAAGTACGCGAAGTTGCAACTATGGCTAATTTTAATCTAAACAAAACCCAAAATCTAAACGGTGCCCTAAGGGCTGTATATATGGAGGAAGAGAGGGGAATTTCGTGGCCCTTGGTGGAGGGGTCCGAAATCAACCCTATCCCTTGTTTCCCCACACATACGGACTCTAAAAATAGCCTATACTTATGTATTTCGAAATTACATGGGCCTGGCCCAATAAAAAGGTGACGCAGCACCTATAATAGCCTCGGGATGAAATTTATGAAGTGGCATCTTGTATATTTCGTCCAAGGCTTCATGCACCCATTATGGTGGCTTCAAAGTCCTGAAATCATCACTTGTAACTCCGTTCTTGTTCCCCTTGCGCATGGCATCATCTCCATGCTTGTTCTTGCTCCAATGATCATCCTTCTCCAAGCTAGGCCCTTCATTTGTAAGCAAAACAAATGTATCCAATTTAGGCAGCATCATATTCTCATGAACATTAGAATCATTACCAAGAAACGGAAGTACCTGATAATTTAATTGGCGTGCGCGAGCTCTAGTAATTGGTCCCGTATATGTAGCAGTAGGGGCTGTGGGTGTAACAATGGTATTGATGTCCTCATCATCCTCCCCTTCTTGAAATGAAGTCGTCCTCGACGGAAACTCATCTTCCTCACCCAAATAAGGCTTCAAATCTGCAATGTTAAAAGTGGGACTAACCCCAAAATCTGCAGGCAGCTCAAGTTTATATGCATTATCATTTATTTTCTCTAACACCTTAAAGGGACCATCAGCACGTGGCATTAGCTTTGATTTGCGCAAATCAGGAAATCTATCCTTACGCAAATGTAACCAAACAAGATCTCCAGGTGCAAACACAACATCTTTTCTACCCTTATCTCCAGCAAGTTTATATTTAGCATTCATACGCTCAATGTTTTCCTTAGTTAACTCATGCATTTTTAAAATCAATTCAGCACGTTGTTTAGCATCAAAATTAACCTTCTCCGAAGATGGAAGAGGCAACAAATCAATAGGTGCACGAGGTAGGAAACCATACACAACTTCAAAAGGGCACATCTTAGTAGTAGAATGCAATGAACGATTATAAGCAAATTCAATATGAGGCAAGCATTCCTCCCACATTTTCTTATTATTCTTCAAAACAGCCCTAAGCATAGTAGACAACGTTCTATTGACTACTTCAGTTTGTCCATCAGTTTGGGGGTGACAAGTAGTACTAAAAAGCAGTTTAGTCCCCAACTTAGTGATAGAGGCAAAGGTGTCCCGTCTTTCGATGAGATGATGGATATCGCTTTGGTGGAAGTCGACTTTGACGATCCGACTACGAACGTGCGATGACGTCGCGCCTTAGCAATCGCTAAACCAACTCCGAGAGGTTATTGACCACGCCGGAGCACGATCAACCTGACCACGAGGGTCTGTTTCCTGCGAGCAAACGAAGAACAAGCAAGAAACTAAGATTGCAATCTGGATATTGCGAATATAAGATGAAAGCTTTATTGATCAAGGTGGGGTTCTGTGATGCCTTTGTCTGGTCGTTGAACACAAATGAAGTACCGCGAAGTTGCAGCTATGGCGAACTTTTAATCTAAACAAAACCCAAAGTCTAAACGATGCCCTAAGGGCTGTATATATGGAGGAAGAGGGGGGAATTTCGTGGCCCTTGGTGGAGGGGTCCGAAATCAACCCTATCTCTTGTTTCCCCACACATACGGACTCTAAAAATAGCCTATACTTATGTATTTCGAAATTACATGGGCCTGGCCCAATAATAAGGTGACGTAGCACCTAAAATAGCCTCGGGATGAAATTTATGAAGTGGCATCTTGTATATTTCGTCCAAGGCTTCATGCACCCATTATGGTGGCTTCAAAGTCCTGAAATCATCACTTGTAACTCCGTTCTTGTTCTTGCTCCAATGTTCATCCTTCTCCAAGCTAGGCCCTTCATTTGTAAGCAAAACAAATGTATCCAATTTAGGCAGCATCATATTCTCATGAACATTAGAATCATTACCAAGAAACAAAAGTACCTGGTAATTTAGTTGGCGTGCACGAGCTCTAGTAATTGGTCCAGTATGTATAGCAGCAGGGGCTGTGGGTGTAACAATTGTATTGATGTCCTCATCATCCTCCCCTTCTTGAAATGAAGTCGTCCTCGACGGAAGTTCATCTTCCTCACCCAAATAAGGCTTCAAATCTGCAATGTTAAAAGTGGGACTAACCCAAAATCTGCAGGCAGCTCAAGTTTATATGCATTATCATTTATTTTCTCTAACACCTTAAAGGGACCATCAGCACGTGGCATTAGCTTTGATTTGCGCAAATCAGGAAATCTATCCTTACGCAAATGTAACCAAACAAGATCTCCAGGTGCAAACACAACATGTTTTCTACCCTTATCTCCAGCAAGTTTATATTTAGCATTCATACGCTCAATGTTTTCCTTAGTTAACTCATGCATTTTTAAAATCAATTCAGCACGTTGTTTAGCATCAAAATTAACCTTCTTCGAAGATGGAAGAGGCAACAAATCAATAGGTGCACGAGGTAGGAAACCATACACAACTTCAAAAGGGCACATCTTAGTAGTAGAATGCAATGAACGATTATAAGCACATTCAATATGAGGCAAGCATTCCTCCCACATTTTCTTATTATTCTTCAAAACAGCCCTAAGCATAGTAGACAACGTTCTATTGACTACTTCAGTTTGTCCATCAGTTTGGGGGTGACAAGTAGTACTAAAAAGCAGTTTAGTCCCCAACTTAGCCCATAAACATCTCCAAAAGTGGCTAAGAAATTTAGTATCACGATCTGAAACAATAGTATTTGGCACACCATGCAAGCGAATAATTTCACGAAAGAACAAATCAGCAACATTAACAGCATCATCGCTTTTATGACATGGTATAAAGTGTGCCATTTTCGAGAAGCTATCCACGACAACAAATATGCTATCCCTCCCCTTCTTTGTTCGAGGTAAACCTAAAACAAAGTCCATAGATATATCCTCCCAAGGAACACTAGGTACAGGCAAAGGCATATATAAACCATGAGGATTGAGTCGTGACTTAGCTTTTTGACATGTAGTGCAGCGAGCAATAAAACGCTCAACATCTCGTCTCATCTTTGGCCAAAAGAAATGTGAAGCAAGTACGTCCTCCGTCTTCTTCACGCCAAAGTGTCCCATTAATCCTCCTCCATGCGCCTCCTGCAACAACAAAAGACGAACGGAGCTAGCTGGAATGCATAGCTTGTTAGCACGAAACACAAATCCATCGTTAACGACGAACTTGTTCCACATTCTTCCTTCTTTACAATTCTGCATTACATCTTTAAATCAGCATCATGCACGTATTGATCTTTGATGGTCTCCAAACCAAATATTTTGAAGTCAAGTTGTGAAAGCATAGTATAGCGGCGAGACAATGCATCAGCAATAACATTTTCTTTTCCCTTCTTGTGTTTAATGACATAAGGAAAAGTCTCAATGAATTCAACCCATTTAGCATGTCTACGATTCAGTTTAGCTTGACTTTTAATATGTTTCAAAGATTCATGATCAGAATGTATAACAAATTCTTTGGGCCATAAATAATGTTGCCATGTTTCTAAAGTCCGAACAAAGAGCATATAATTCTTTATCATAAGTAGAATAATTCAGACTAGGCCCACTCAATTTTTCGGAAAAGTATGCAACAGGTTTGCCATCTTGTAATAACACACCGCCTAATCCAATTCCACTAGCATCACATTCAAGCTCAAAAGTCTTATTAAAATCAGGAAGTTGGAGTAAAGGAGCATGTGTCAACTTATCTTTCAATACCGAGAAGGCTTCTTCCTGTGCGGTACCCCAAAGAAAAGGCACATCTTTCTTTGTAAGCTCATTGAGAGGTGCAGCAATGGTGCAAAAATCTCTCACAAAATGCCTATAGAATCCAGCGAGGCCAAGAAAACTCCTCACTTGTGTGACCGTTTTGGGTTGCGGCCAACTCTCAATAGCTTCAATCTTGGCTTTATCAACTTCAATTCCCTGTGGAGTAACAACATAGCGAAGAAAAGATACTCGGTCGGTGCAAAAGGTGCACTTCCCAAGGTTACCAAACAAACGTGCATCACGTAGAGCAATAAAAACAGCACGTAAATGTTCCAAATGTTCTTCCAAAGATCTGCTATAAATCAATATGTCATCAAAGTAAACTACCACAAATCGTCCAATGAAAGCACGTAAAACTTCGTTCATTAATCTCATGAAAGTACTAGGTGCATTAGTTAACCCAAAAGGCATGACTAACCACTCATATAATCCAAACTTAGTTTTGAATGCTGTTTTCCATTCATCTCCCAATTTCATACGAATTTGATGGTATCCACTACGCAAATCAACTTTGGAGAATATTGTAGAGCCACTCAATTCATCAAGCATATCATCTAGCCTAGGAATAGGATGACGATAACGAATAGTAATATTATTAATGCCTCTACAATCAACACACATACGTGATGTACTATCCTTTTTCGGCACTAGAATAATAGGAACAGCACAAGGACTAAGGGATTCGCGTATATAACCTTTGTCGAGAAGCTCTTGTACTTGACGCATAATCTCCTTCGTCTCCTCTGGATTGGTACGGTATGGTGCACGGTTTGACAGTGAAGCACCGGGAATTAAGTCAATCTGATTCTCAATCCCTCGAATAGGCGGTAATCCCGGTGGCACGTCTTGTGGAAAGACGTCAGCGAACTCTTGCAAAATGTTAGTGACAGCAGGAGGCAAAGAGGAAGGCACGTCCTCGAATGAAAATAATGCCTCTTTGCACGCAAAAGCATAGCAAACAGATTTGCTGAAATCTAGCTCATCAATATCAGATTTGGTGGCAAATAAACATGCACTTTTCAATTTAATTTCAGAAGCAACACTAGATGGTTTATTATTAGGCTTCATTTGTTGCTCAAATTCTTTTGCCACAATCTGATTTTCACTCTTATTCGTCTCCTGTTTTGCTTTATTAGCTCTATTAATATCATCTTTCAAAATGGAATCAGGAGTCATAGGAAGCAAAGTAATATTTTTATCCTTATGAACAAGAGTATAGTGATTGTTTCTACCATGGTGTACAGAATTTTTATCAAATTGCCATGGTCTACCAAGTAATAAGGAACATGCTTGCATAGCTACCACATCACAATCAACATAATCAGCATATGTAGAGATACTAAAATGCACACGAACAGTACGTGTTACCTTAACCTTGCCGCTGTTGTTGAACCATTGGATGTAGTAAGGATGTGGATGTGGTCTTGTGGTGAGAGAAAGCTTCTCCACCATCTCCATGCTATCCAAGTTGTTGCAGCTCCCTCCGTCTATGATGACGCGCACAGAACGTTCCTTCACAACTCCCTTGGTATGGAACAAATTGTGCCTCTGATTTTGCTCAGCTTGTGTGACCTGCACACTCAAAACACGTTGAGCAACTAAACATTCATACCTGTCAGCGTCTTCAGGAGCCATGTATTGCGTCTCATGATCAGAATCATCTCCACCATGTTCTTCACGTGTAATAAGAGCCAAAGTCTCCTCATCATAGTCACTAGCGGACTCATATCCACCATCTGCGGTAGCAATCATCACACGCGGAGATTTGCATTCTCTCGCATAATGACCTCCTCCCTTACAACGACGACAAATAATATCACTTGTGTGCCCTGTTGATGCCATGGAAGAAGAAGAACTCTATGCAGGCCCAGCAGGTGCGCTCTTGGCAGATAATGGTGGTTGTGCCTGTTTTCTTCTATCACGACTGGAGGAGGCACCTGATTGAGGTGCTGGTGCAGTTGAAGTAGAAGATGCACGCGGTGTCCATGATGAAGGTCGGCCTGCAGAAAAGTTAGATCGCGGCAATGCTTGTCGATCCTGCACTTCATGTTCAGCTTTACAAGCAAGATGGAATAAACGAGTGATATTAGTATACTCCTTATAGTCTAGAATGGTCTGAATCTCTCTATTTAATCCACCCAGAAAACGTGCAAGCATAGCTTCATTCTCCTCAACAATACCACATCTAATCATGCTAGTTTGTAATTCCTGATAATATTCTTCTACAGAATTTTTCCCTTGTCTTAAACGCTGCAATTTTTGAAGCAATTCACGTTGATAATATGGTGGAACCCAACGCGTACGCATAGCAGTTTTCAAAGCAGTCCAAGTAGTTGGAATAGGATATAATCTACAATGTTCAGACCACCATACACATGCAAAACTAGTGAAAGCACAAACAGCAGCAGCAACCCGTCTCTCCTCGGGATATTGTAAACATGTAAAACGTTGTTCAGTTTCTAACTCCCAAGTAAGATATATATCAGGAACATATCTACCCTCAAATGGTGGAATATTCAATTTCAGTTTAGGAATATGCACATCATCTCGTACCTTTAGGAATATGCACATCATCTCGTATCAGGAACATATCTACACCAACGAATTAGTATGTGTTGCCGTTGGTGGCATTGCTGATAGAGGCAAAGGTGTCCCGTCTTTCGATGAGATGATGGATATCGCTTTGGTGGAAGTCGACTTTGACGATCCGACTACGAACGTGCGAGGACGTCGCGCCTTAGCAATCGCTAAACCAACTCCGAGAGGTTATTGACCACGCCGGAGCACGATCAACCTGACCACGAAGGTCTGTTTCCTGCCGGAAAAAGAAGAACAAGCAAGAAACTAAGATTGCAATATGGATATTGCGAATATAAGAGGAAAACTTTATTGATCAAGGTGGGGTTCTGTGACGCCTTTGTCTGGTCGTTGAACACAAACGAAGTACGTGAAGTTGCAACTATGGCGAACTTTTAATCTAAACAAAACCCAAAGTCTAAATGGTGCCATGGTCTACCAAGTAATAAGGAACATGCTTGCATAGGTACCACATCACAATCAACATAATCAGCATATGTAGAGATACTAAAATGCACACGAACAGTACGTGTTACCTTAACCTTGTCGCTATTGTTGAACCATTGGATGTAGTAAGGATGTGGATGTGGTCTTGTGGTGAGAGAAAGATTCTCCACCATGTCCATGCTAGCCAAGTTGTTGCAGCTCCCTCCGTCTATTATGACGCGCACAGAACGTTCCTTCACAACTCCCTTGGTATGGAACAAATTGTGCCTCTGATTTTGCTCAGCTTGTGTGATCTGCACACTCAAAACACGTTGAGCAACTAAACATTCATACCTGTCAGCGTCTTCAGGAGCCATGTATTGCGTCTCATGATCAGAATCATCTCCACCATGTTCTTCACGTGTAATAAGAGCCAATGTCTCCTCATCATAGTCACTAGCAGACTCATATCCACCATCCGCGGTAGCAATCATCACACGCGGAGATTTGCATTCTCTCGCATAATGACCTCCTCCCTTACAACGACGACAAATAATATCACTTGTGTGCCCTGTTGATGCCATGGAAGAAGAAGAACGCCATGCAGGCCCCGCAGGTGCGCTCTTGGCAGATAATGGTGGTTGTGCCTGTTTTCTTGTATCACGGCTGGAGGTGGCACCGGATGGAGGTGCTGGTGCAGTTGAAGTAGAAGATGCACGTGGTGTCCATGATGAAGGTCGGCCTGCAGAAAAGTTAGTTCGCCCCAATGCTTGTCGATCCTGCACTTCACGTTCAGCTTTACAAGCAAGATGGAATAAACAAGTGATATTAGTATACTCCTTATAGTCTAGAGTGGTCTGAATCTCTCTATTTAATCCACCCAGAAAATGTGCAAGCATAGCTTCATTCTCCTCAACAATACCACATCTAATCATGCCAGTTTGTAATTCCTGATAATATTCTTCTACAGAATTTTTCCCTTGTCTTAAACGCTGCAATTTTTGAAGCAATTCACGTTGATAATATGGTGGAACCCAACGCGTACGCATAGCAGTTTTCAAAGCAGCCCAAGTAGTTGGAATAGGATATAATCTACAATGTTCAGACCACCATAGACATGCAAAACTAGTGAAAGCACAAACAACAGCAGCAACTCGTCTCTCCTCAGGATATTGTAAACATGTAAATCGTTGTTCAGTTTCTAACTCCCAAGTAAGATATATATCAGGAACATATCTACCCTCAAATGGTGGAATATTCAATTTCAGTTTAGGAATATGGACATCATCTCGTACCTGAGGTGGTGGTGCAGGCCTACCATTACGAATATATACCTGAGGTCGACCTGCTGGTGGTGGTACAGGTGGCTGCACGTAGTGCTGATTTTGATCAACCTCATCCTCATAATCTCCCACATAATCATCCTCCTCCACATCAGCAGCAGGAGCCACAGAAGTATCAACAGCAGCACCAACAGTTTGGCCAAACGCAAGAGGAACACGGCTTGCTCGGCAGAGGTCTGTTTTGCGACGTGGAGGTAGTCGTTGTTGTTGTTGTTGGAGAGGTGCGTTAGGTGCAGCGGGTGGTGGTGGTGGAAAACGCGCGAGCAATTCATTAAACTTGTTATCGAGCTTTGTTTCGAACGTCTTCTCAAGGCCAGTGATCTTCTCCATGGCCTCTTCAAAATTGTTCAGCACATCTTGCACCTGTTCAGTCATCATTTGCTGAAACTTATCATGAAGCTCCTTGTTCGATAAATTCTCCCAGTCAATCTCGTCGGCTTGTGATCCTGACATGGTTAGCAGCAATAGAAACACACAAGAATATGATCCTACAGACTACGAACAAGTGGTGGTGGTGGGTGTCACAAACCCGTCAAGCAAAACTCAAATTCTTACCAGTTCTTACCCAGCAGCAGGCGGTGATCGGCAACCGTTGTACTCAAAACTCTCAAAGCCTGGATAGAGCGATTACCAAGGAGAGTCAAACGCACGACGTAGATGTATGTGGAGCTGGGAAGGCTTATAATTTGGTAGCAAAAAGGGTCAGCAATAATCAATTCAGAGATGCAAAGTTGAATAAACGCTCAACGACGGTACTGTGCTGGTCCTAGGCTAGACTGTGCTAGAGACGCGAGCCTAGAACACCAACAAAATCACGGCGCGGCACGTAAACAAGGGAGGAGCACACTCTGAATTTTTTTTTCTCTTTTTTTTGCACTTTTTTTCCTCTTTTTTTTTGCTCCGCAACAAATTTTTTTTCGAAAAAGTCTACAAATGGTCTAAAAACTGCCTAGCCAGAATTTTCCAGACTTAGTTTTTTTTGAAATTGGAACTATTTTTCTTCTGCGGATGGCTCGGAAGTTGGGGAGTCCTTCTCTGTCACGACTCGGAGTATCGCGTGATCTGGAAATCGAGAACAATGCAACAATTACTGGACTCGGACTAGGACTGGTGGCGGAGATGAATCTGGTGGAACTCGGACTGGTGGCGAAGATGAATCTGGTGGAACACGGACAGGTGGCGGATATATGTTGCAGGTGAACTCGGACTGGCGTGATGGCGGCGAATATGTGGTGGCGTATATGGATTCGGATTGACGGTAAATATGTGGTGGTGGTATATGGCAACAGCGACGATGATGATGCGGTGGTGATATATGGCAGCGGCGACGTGACAACCTGTGAACAGAACTCGAAACTCTAAAAGACTAGACGCTAAGACCAGCAACTGGACACGACGATGCAACCGCAAATTCAACAAAGCAAATACAGAAAAGATAATGCAAGGCTCAGATTGGTTCGGATGGGATGAACTAACCCTAATTTTTTTTTGGCTTTTTCGTGGACTATAGGTATGAAGAACAGACTCGATCTAAACTATGAAAAACTGTAAAATCTCACCGAGCAACCTGGAACTCTGATACCACTTGATAGAGGCAAAGGTGTCCCGTCTTTCGATGAGATGATGGATATCGCTTTGGTGGAAGTCGACTTTGACGATCCAACTACGAACGTGCGAGGACGTCGCGCCTTAGCAATCGCTAAACCAACTCCGAGAGGTTATTGACCACGCCGGAGCACGATCAACCTGACCACGAGGGTCTGTTTCCTGCGAGCAAACGAAGAACAAGCAAGAAACTAAGATTGCAATCTGGATATTGCGAATATAAGATGAAAGCTTTATTGATCAAGGTGGGGTTCTGTGACGCCTTTGTCTGGTCGTTGAACACAAACGAAGTACGCGAAGTTGCAGCTATGGCGAACTTTTAATCTAAACAAAACCCAAAGCCTAAACGGTGCCCTAAGGGCTGTATATATGGAGGAAGAGAGGGGGAATTTCGTGACCCTTGGTGGAGGGGTCCGAAATCAACCCTATCTCTTGTTTCCCCACACATACGGACTCTAAAAATAGCCTATACTTATGTATTTCGAAATTACATGGGCCTGGCCCAATAAAAAGGTAACGCAGCACCTATAATAGCCTCGGGACGAAATTTATGAAGTGGCATCTTGTATATTTCGTCCAAGGCTTCATGCACCCATTATGGTGGCTTCAAAGTCCTGAAATCATCACTTGTAACTCCGTTCTTGTTCCCCTTGCGCATGGCATCATCTCCATGCTTGTTCTTGCTCCAATGTTCATCCTTCTCCAAGCTAGGCCCTTCATTTGTAAGCAAAACAAATGTATCCAATTTAGGCAGCATCATATTCTCATGAACATTAGAATCATTACCAAGAAACGAAAGTACCTGATAATTTAATTGGCGTGCGCGAGCTCTAGTAATTGGTCCCGTATATGTAGCAGTAGGGGCTGTGGGTGTAACAATGGTATTGATGTCCTCATCATTCTCCCAGTCAATCTCATCGACTTGTGTTCCTGCCATAGTTAGCAGCAATAGAAACAGACAAGAATATGATCCTACAGACTACTGGAATATGGTGGTGGTGGGGTGTCACAAATCCGTCAAGCGAATCTCAAATTCTTACTAGTTCTTACCTAGCAGCAGGCGGTGATCGGCAACCGTTGTAGTCAAAACTCTCAAAGCTTGGATAGAGCGATTACCAGGGAGAGTCAAACACACGACGTAGATGTATGTGGAGCTGGGAAGGCTTATAATATGGTAGCAAAAAGGATCAGCAATAATCAATTCAGAGATGCAAAGTTGAATAAACGCTCAACGACGGTACTGTGCTGGTCCTAGGCTAGACCGTGCTAGAGACGCGAGCCTAGAACACTAAAAAAATCACGGTGCTACACTTAAACAAGGGAAAAGCACACTCTGGAATTTTTTTCGCTTTTTTTTTTGCGCTGCTCTTTTTTTTTTTTTGCAAAAAATCACTATAATGGCGAGTGTCTCAAAACTCTTCCCAGGTCAAACTGACAAGATGGGGACAAAATTTTTTAACAATTGTTTTTCGGAAATCAGGGCAGCAACGATGAAAAAGTGCAACAAAAAATCACTATGATGGCGAATGTCTCAAAACACTCCTGGGGACCTAAAAATAGGATAGGGAAAAAATATTTTCAATCGCCGAAATTTTGGCCTAAAAACTGCCCGGGGGTCTCCAGACACTTTTTTTCCGAAACCTACTCAGGCAAGGAAACACGAATCGGAAATTAGATGGATCTCGGAAACAAACCTACTACGAAAAGAACTCATATTGGTGGTGGATATATGGTGGTAGGATATGGCAGCGGGGGGTGGTATATGATAGCGGTGGTGGTATATGGATATGGAATGATGGTATATGGCAGCGTTGGTGGGATATGGCAGCGGTGGTGGTATATGGCAGCGGTGGTGGTATAAGGCAGCGTTGGTGGGATATGGCAGCGGTGGTGGTATATGGCAACAAGGATGAAGATGGTGCGGCAGCGGCGTGGCAAACTGTGACAGAAACTCGAAACTCTAAAGGACTAGACGCTAAGACCAGCAACTAGACACGACGATGCAACCGCAAATTCAACAAAGCAAAACCCTAAAATGATTATGCACAGGCTCAGATTGGTTCAGATATGATGAACTAACCCTAATTTTTTGTGTGGCTTTTTCGTGGACTGTAGGTATGAAGAACCGACTCGATCTAAACTATGAAAAACTGTAAAATCTCACCGAGCAACCTGGAAATCTGATACCACTTGATAGAGGCAAAGGTGTCTCGTCTTTCGATGAGATGATGGATATCGCTTTGGTGGAAGTCGACTTTGACGACCCGACTACGAACGTGCGAGGACGTCGCGCCTTAGCAATCGCTAAACCAACTCCGAGAGGTTATTGACCACGCCGGAGCACGATCAACCTGACCACGAAGGTCTATTTCCTGCAGGCAAATGAAGAACAAGCAAGAAACTAAGATTGCAATATGGATATTGCGAATATAAGAGGAAAACTTTATTGATCAAGGTGGGGTTCTGTGACGCCTTTGTCTGGTCGTTGAACACAAACGAAGTATGTGAAGTTGCAGCTATGGCGAACTTTTAATCTAAACAAAACCCAAAGTCTAAACGGTGCCCTAAGGGCTGTATATATGGAGGAAGAGGGGGTGAATTTCGTGGCCCTTGGTAGAGGGGTCCGAAAGTAACCCTATCTCTTGTTTCCCCACACATACAGACTCTAAAAATAGCCTATACTTATTTATTTCAAAATTACATGGGCCTGGCCCAATAATAAGGTGACGCAACACCTAGAATAGCCTCTGGACGAAATTTATGAAGTGGCATCTTGTATATTTCGTCCAAGGCTTCATGCACTCATTATGGTGGCTTCAAAGTCCTGAAATCATCACTTGTAACTCCGTTCTTGTTCCCCTTGCGCATGCCATCATCTCCATGCTTGTTCTTGCTCCAATATTCATCCTTCTCCAAGCTAGGCCCTACATTTGTAAGCAAAACAAATGTATCCAATTTAAGCAGCATCATATTCTCATGAACATTAGGATCATTACCAAGAAACGAAAGTACCTGATAATTTAATTGGCGTGCGCGAGGTCTAGTAATTGGTCCAGTATATGTAGCAGTAGGGGCTGTGGGTGTAACAATGGTATTGATGTCCTCATCATTTTCTCATGCAAAACTTCACGAACCAAGATAGCAATTGTGTATGCGGTGACAACTTTGTGACACACAAGTTTATGTTAAGATATGCACCACGATGGTATGGTATGTATGATCTCGAGTATGATCACTAATGTGCACAAGTCACGTTGTCGGCAATACTAAATGGCTAGTCTCGATGGGTAAGCTACGCAAAAGTAAGGCCATGTGGGGTATCAATGCAATTTCAAGGTTTGACAAAGATGTCGTCGAAGTTACCGTTCTTGGCGATGATGAGACCCTTGATGATAGAGGCAAAGGTGTCCCTTCTTTCGATGAGATGGTGGATTTCGCTTTGGTGGAAGTCGACTTTGACGATCCGACTACGAACGTGCGAGGACGTCGCGCCTTAGCAATCGCTAAACCAACTCCGAGAGGTTATTGACCACACCGGAGCACGATCAACCTGACCACGAGGGTCTGTTTCCTGCGAGCAAACGAAGAACAAGCAAGAAACTGAGATTGCAATCTGGATATTGCGAATATAAGATGAAAGCTTTATTGATCAAGGTGGGGTTCTGATAGAGGCGAGGGTGTCCCGATCTTTCGATGAGATGATAACTATCGATTTGGTGGAGACGACTTTGACGATCCGACTACAAACGTGCACGACGTTGCGCCTTAGCAATCGCTAAACCAATCTCCTGAGGTTACTGACGATGCCGGAAGCACGGTCAGCCTGACCACGAAGGTCTATTCCTGCAAGCAATCGAAGAACGAGCAAGAATATGATAAAGCAATCTGAATATTGCAAATATATATGAGGTATTGATAATGGTGAGGATCCGTAAGCGGTCTTGGTCTGGTCGTTGGACACAAACGAAGTACACGAAGTTGCAATGGCTAACTTTTAACTAAACAAATCCCCAGGAAAAACTACTAGATGGATCTACTTATATAGGAGCTAGGGGTGGCGGCCAAGGAGGTGGGAGGACGTCCCAAGGCAGCCTAAAACTAAATCTAGGTCGTACAAGGCCAATGGGCCCAAGTGGAGGTGATGTAACACCTTTGGACTTGTAGTTTGACTCGGATTCTGCTGCAGCATCAGATTGTTTCATCCCCAACTCAACGCTCCGGACGAATTTGAAGGTGATTCCAATTGGGTTGGAAAGTGCACGAAATCTAGTTTCCAACAAAAAAAGAATCACCCAATTCAGAGTCCGTATGAAAAACTTGTGTGCGTTTTGAGTCAGGTATGTCTGTGCAGTCCGAATCTGAATCCAGAACGTGAGAGACTTGGACTCTATCTTCTCTTGGGCCAAAAGTGACGTGAGAGAACTTTTTGGACAGCAAATAAACATCTCTTTCTTCCTTATCTTCATATGTGGATTGTACAAATGTCCCATACACCTGCAATTAGACAAAACACAAAAGTGTGTGAAGTATTTTTGTTCTGGATAACATAAATAGATTATTGAATAGTTTGCACTAGAAATCACCTAACAAATATGCATATATGCAATATTTTTGGTCATATCCAAGGTAGTCATGTCCTCATCATCCTCCCCTTCTTGAAAATAAATCCGTCCTCGGCGTTGCTTAATCTGAAATGTGGCTAACAAAAGAGACAAGGTGTACATGTTGTATATGTATATGTATATACCACTTGATATAGGCGAGGGTCCCGTTCTTTCGATGAGATGATGGATTTCGCTTTGGTGGAAGTCGACTTTGACGATCCGACTACGAGCGTGCGAGGACGTCGCGCCTTAGCAATCGCTAAACCAACTCCGAGAGGTTATTGACCACGCCGGAGCACGATCAACCTGACCACGAGGGTCTGTTTCCTGCGAGCAAACGAAGAACAAGCAAGAAACTAAGATTGCAATCTGGATATTGCGAATATAAGATGAAAGCTTTATTGATCAAGGTGGGGTTCTGTGACGCCTTTGTCTGGTCGTTGAACACAAACGAAGTACGCGAAGTTGCAGCTATGGCGAACTTTTAATCTAAACAAAACCCAAAGTCTAAACGATGCCCTAAGGGCTGTATATATGGAGGAAGAGGGGGGAATTTCGTGGCCCTTGGTGGAGGGGTCCGAAATCAACCCTATCTCTTGTTTCCCCACACATACGGACTCTAAAAATAGCCTATACTTATGTATTGCGAAATTACATGGGCCTGGCCCAATAATAAGGTGACGCAGCACCTAAAATAGCCTCGGGACGAAATTTGTCAAGTGGCATCTTGTATATTTCGTCCAAGGCTTCATGCACCCATTATGGTGGCTTCAAAGTCCTGAAATCATCACTTGTAACTCCGTTCTTGTTTCCCTTGCGCATGCCATCATCTCCATGCTTGTTCTTGCTCCAATGTTCATCCTTCTCCAAGCTAGGCCCTTCATTTGTAAGCAAAACAAATGTATCCAATTTAGGCAGCATCATATTCTCATGAACATTAGAATCATTACCAAGAAACGAAAGTACCTGGTAATTTAGTTGGCGTGCATGAGCTCTAGTAATTGGTCCAGTATGTATAGCAGCAGGGGCTGTGGGTGTAACAATTGTATTGATGTCCTCATCAATATGACACATGAATAGATGAGTAACTTGCATAGTTCATAAAATCTAAAGCCAAAAAATTAGCACAAGAAGTAGAAGGCATGAAAATATTGCAACTCAGTTTGCACATATAAGTGAAGCTCTTATTCATTTCAAAAGATTGACAATGTTCATCATTAAACCATCCCAACATTGGTGAATAAACCTTACTTTCATCAAATTTACATGCTACAACATGCTTAAATAAGCAAACATGCAATAAGTCATTCAACACAGAATCATCACCAAGATTAGAGGTCATATCAAAATGATTAAACATTGGTTCTTTTGCATCAATAGTTAATTCAATGGGTGCACTCAAAATTGTTGGTATTTCAGTTGTTTGATCACATGGCAAAGTCAAATTATCAACGTAGTCCTCTAAAATAGGTGGTGTGATCAAAGTAGTGGGTAGCTCATCAGATGGTGCATTCAAATTGACAAGGCATTCATCATTCTCATGTAGAGATGGAAGATCAGTACCTTTGTCATTACCTCTTATGATCAACTCAGATGATGTAGCCACTCTCGGGGGCGATGCGTCACATGGTGGAGATGATGTAGTCCTGACAACAACGGATGTGGTTGTCATAGTATGCCTAGTAGTTGAAGGAACAATCATATCAACTCTTGGAATGTGCACCGTGCGCTTGTTCTCCTCGTGGCTAACACGTCGTTTTATTTCCTGTTCAGCTTTGCAAGCAAGATGAAACAAATGGTCCATAGGATAACACTCTTCATGAATTAGTATCTCTTAATTATCACGGTTTAATCCTCCCCAAAATCTATCCATAAAATCATCTTCACTTTCTTCTAAAGAGGAATGCAACAAGGTAGTTTGTAAATCATCATAATATTTTGTTACAGTTTCACTACCTTGTTTTAAGTGTTGCAACTTCTTAATCATGTCACGAGTATAATAAGCAGGGACGAAAGTATGTCGCATGGCAAGTTTCAAATCATCCCAAGTAGTAGGTATATAATCAGGGTGTAACCGACAATATTCACTCCACCAAACCAAAGCATAACCAGTGAAAGAACCAACCGCAACCTTAACCTTTTTATGTTCATCGAAATTATGGGAAGCAAATATATTTTTTATGTTGAACTCCCATTCAATATATAAAGCAGGTTTAAAACGGCCATTAAATGGTGGTATAGATACATTAACCTGATCATGTGCATTTGGATGTTTGTGCACCTCTCGTGACGGTTGTGGTATTTGCAAAGGTGGTGGCACGTCTCCCGCGATCGACAAAGCCCATGAATTGACTCTGGATCCTGTCATGATTAGTAGAACAAGAAACAAAATCCAAAAATAATGTTCCTATAACTACTAGGATGTGGTGGTAAAACGCTCACAGTAAAGCAAATATCAATGTCTTACAAGTTCTTACCATGCAGCAGGCGGTGATCGGCAACCTGCGGTGTCAAGTAACTCCGAATATTGAGTAAAGCGATTGCCAGGGGAGCGTACGTATACACCGTGTAGATATATGTGGAGCTGGGTTGGCCATATATGGTAGCAAAAGATTAGCAATAATCAATTCAGAGATGCAATGTTGAATAAACGCTCAACGACGGTACTGTGATGGTCTTAGGCTAGACCGGACTAGAGACGCGAGCCTAGAACACTAATGAGGTCATGGCGTAGCACAACTAGCATCAATGAAGGATACTAAGTAGCTCTTGACAGCAAGATATAAGTGAAGATCACAATGGCAGTGAAGATAATGATGAAAAACAACTGCCAAGCAGGATATACAACAACTCTCTCTCCAACTTTCCTCTTGAAAAGTTTGAGACAATTTTCTGATAAATTCTTTCAAAGAATGCTACTAACTCAAGCTTTCCAATGCAAAAAGAATCACTCAATTCTGAGTTGATATGAGGAGTCAAAGAATTCTAAAACTGGCCTGAAAAATTGGAACAAGCTGTGTTCATGAACTTCGGAGGGCAAAAAAACCTATTTAGAAGCCGATTTTGAGGTGTCAAATATTGAACTAGCTTCTGCAATTATTTAGATGCGGCTCGTCGCTAGCTTCAATTTGAGTACTCACGGAGCCAAAACGGACTTCGTATGAGGAAGATACACCTGTTTTACTGAACAGTGCACAAAACAGATTCCAATCCGAATTCAGGTACGAGATTGATTCTAGATAGATCCAATTTTTTTTTCTCTCTTTTTTTTCTCACGCTTTTTTTTCTTTTTCTTCTCTCTCTTTTTCTTTTTTTTCCTTTTTTCTCTTTTTTTCTCTATCTTCTTTTTTTTTCTTTCCAAGACAAACTAGATAAGATGCAGATTGGATCAGGCGAAGATGTGAATGACCTCAACTATGATTATGACAATGAACAGTGCGTAGCATATGGTGGAAATTAATAGACGGAATGGTGGACAGCGGAAGGGATAATGATGCAGCGGCGGCGTGACTAATGTGAACAGAACTCGAAACTCTAAAGGAACTAGACGCTAAAACCAGCAACTGACACGACGATGCAACTGATAATTCAACTATGCAAGCAATGAATAGAAAATTGCAAAGGCTCAGACTGGCTTGAATAAAGGATGAACAGATCTAACTTTTTTTGTGTGGCTTTTTCTTGGACAATAGGTAAGAAAATAAATCTAATCTAGGAAAACTGGAAATTCTCACCGAGCAACCTGAAAACTGATACCACTTGATAGAGGCGGGGGTGTCCCGATCTTTCGATGAGATGATAACTATCGATTTGGCGGAGACGACTTTGACGATCCGACTACAAACGTGCACGACGTTGCGCCTTAGCAATCGCTAAACCAATCTCCTGAGGTTACTGACGATGCCGGAAGCACGGTCAGCCTGACCACGAAGGTCTATTCCTGCAAGCAATCGAAGAACGAGCAAGAATATGATAAAGCAATCTGAATATTGCAAATATATATGAGGTATTGATAATGGTGAGGATCCGTAAGCGGTCTTGGTCTGGTCGTTGGACACAAACGAAGTACACGAAGTTGCAATGGCTAACTTTTAACTAAACAAATCCCCAGGAAAAACTACTAGATGGATCTACTTATATAGGAGCTGGGGGTGGCGGCCAAGGAGGTGGGAGGACGTCCCAAGGCAGCCTAAAACTAAATCTAGGTCGTACTAGGCCAATGGGCCCAAGTGGAGGTGATGTAACACCTTTGGACTTGTAGTTTGACTCGGATTCTGCTGCAGCATCAGATTGTTTCATCCCCAACTCAACGCTCCGGACGAATTTGAAGGTGATTCCAATTGGGTTGGAAAGTGCACGAAATCTAGTTTCCAAAAAAAAAAGAATCACCCAATTCGGAGTCCGTATGAAAAACTTGTGTGCGTTTTGAGTCAGGTATGTCTGTGCAGTCCGAATCTGAATCCAGAACGTGAGAGACTTGGACTCTATCTTCTCTTGGGCCAAAAGTGACGTGAGAGAACTTTTTGGACAGCAAATAAACATCTCTTTCTTCCTTATCTTCATATGTGGATTGTACAAATGTCCCATACACCTGCAATTAGACAAAACACAAAAGTGTGTGAAGTATTTTTGTTCTGGATAACATAAATACATTATTGAATAGTTTGCACTAGAAATCACCTGACAAATATGCATATATGCAATATTTTTGGTCATATCCAAGGTAGTCATGTCCTCATCAGGTTCTGTGACGCCTTTGTCTGGTCGTTGAACACAAACGAAGTACGCGAAGTTGCAGCTATGGCGAACTTTTAATCTAAACAAAACCCAAAGTCTAAACGGTGCCCTAAGGGTTGTATATATGGAGGAAGAGAGGGGGAATTTCGTGGCCCTTGGTGGAGGGGTCCGAAATCAACCCTATCTCTTGTTTCCCCACACATACGGACTCTAAAAATAGCCTATACTTATGTATTTCGAAATTACATGGGCCTGGCCCAATAAAAAGTTGACGCAGCACCTATAATAGCCTCGGGACGAAATTTATGAAGTGGCATTTCGTCCAAGGCTTCATGCACACATTATGGTGGCTTCAAAGTCCTGAAATCATCACTTGTAACTCCGTTCTTGTTCCCCTTGCGCATGGCATCATCTCCATGCTTGTTCTTGCTCCAATGTTCATCCTTCTCCAAGCTAGGCCCTTCATTTGTAAGCAAAACAAATGTATCCAATTTAGGCAGCATCATATTCTCATGAACATTAGAATCATTACCAAGAAATGAAAGTACCTGATAATTTAATTGGCGTGCACGAGCTCTAGTAATTGGTCCCGTATATGTAGCAGTAGGGGCTGTGGGTGTAACAATGGTATTGATGTCCTCATCATCCTCCCCTTCTTGAAATGAAGTCGTCCTCGACGGAAACTCATCTTCCTCACCCAAATAAGGCTTCAAATCTGCAATGTTAAAAGTGAGACTAACCCTAAAATCTGCAGGCAGCTCAAGTTTATATGCATTATCATTTATTTTCTCTAACACCTTAAAGGGACCATCAGCACGTGGCATTAGCTTTCATTTGCGCAAATCAGGAAATCTATCCTTACGCAAATGTAACCAAACAAGATCTCCAGGTGCAAACACAACATGTTTTCTACCCTTATCTCCAGCAAGTTTATATTTAGCATTCATACGCTCAATGTTTTCCTTAGTTAACTCATGCATTTTTAAAATCAATTCAGCACGTTGTTTAGCATCAAAATTAACCTTCTCCGAAGATGGAAGAGGCAACAAATCAATAGGTGCACGAGGTAGGAAACCATACACAACTTCAAAAGGGCACATCTTAGTAGTAGAATGCAATGAACGATTATAAGCAAATTCAATATGAGGCAAGCATTCCTCCCACATTTTCTTATTATTCTTCAAAACAGCCCTAAGCATAGTAGACAACGTTCTATTGACTACTTCAGTTTGTCCATCAGTTTGGGGGTGACAAAGTAGTACTAAAAAGCAGTTTAGTCCCCAACTTAGCCCATAAACATCTCCAAAAGTGGCTAAGAAATTTAGTATCACGATCTGAAACAATAGTATTTGGCACACCATGCAAGCGAATAATTTCACGAAAGAACAAATCAGCAACATTAACAGCATCATCGCTTTTATGACATGGTATAAAGTGTGCCATTTTCGAGAATCTATCCACGACAACAAATATGCTATCCCTCCCCTTCTTTGTTCGAGGTAAACCTAAAACAAAGTCCATAGATATATCCTCCCAAGGAACACTAGGTACAGGCAAAGGCATATATAAACCATGAGGATTGAGTTGTGACTTAGCTTTTTGACATGTAGTGCATCGAGCAATAAAACGCTCAACATCTCGTCTCATCTTTGGCCAAAAGAAATGTGTAGCAAGTACGTCCTCCGTCTTCTTCACACCAAAGTGTCCCATTAATCCTCCTCCATGCGCCTCCTGCAACAACAAAAGACGAACGAAGCTAGCTGGAATGCATAGCTTGTTAGCACGAAACACAAATCCATCGTTAACGACGAACTTGTTCCACATTCTTCCTTCTTTACATTCTGCATTACATCTTTAAAATCAGCATCATGCACGTATTGATCTTTGATGGTCTCCAAACCAAATATTTTGAAGTCAAGTTGTGAAAGCATAGTATAGCGGCGAGACAATGCATCAGCAATAACATTTTCTTTTCCCTTCTTGTGTTTAATGACATAAGGAAAAGTCTCAATGAATTCAACCCATTTAGCATGTCTACGATTCAGTTTAGCTTGACTTTTAATATGTTTCAAAGATTCATGATCAGAATGTATAACAAATTCTTTGGGCCATAAATAATGTTGCCATGTTTCTAAAGTCCGAACAAGAGCATATAATTCTTTATCATAAGTAGAATAATTCAGACTAGGCCCACTCAATTTTTCAGAAAAGTATGCAACAGGTTTGCCATCTTGTAATAACACACCGCCTAATCCAATTCCACTAGCATCACATTCAAGCTCAAAAGTCTTATTAAAACCAGGAAGTTGGAGTAAAGGAGCATGTGTCAACTTATCTTTCAATACCGAGAAGGCTTCTTCCTGTGCGGTACCCCAAAGAAAAGGCACATCTTTCTTTGTAAGCTCATTGAGAGGTGCAGCAATGGTGCTAAAATCTCTCACAAAACGCCTATAGAATCCAGCAAGGCCAAGAAAACTCCTCACTTGTGTGACCATTTTGGGTTGCGGCCAACTCTCAATAGCTTCAATCTTGGCTTTATCAACTTCAATTCCCTGTGGAGTAACAACATAGCCAAGAAAAGATACTTGGTCGGTGCAAAAGGTGCACTTCCCAAGGTTACCAAACAAACGTGCATCACGTAGAGCAATAAAAACAGCACGTAAATGTTCCAAATGTTCTTCCAAAGATCTGCTATAAATCAATATGTCATCAAAGTAAACTACCACAAATCGTCCAATGAAAGCACGTAAAACTTCGTTCATTAATCTCATGAAAGTACTAGGTGCATTAGTTAACCCAAAAGGCATGACTAACCACTCATATAATCCAAACTTAGTTTTGAATGCTGTTTTCCATTCATCTCCCAATTTCATACGAATTTGATGGTATCCACTACGCAAATCAACTTTGGAGAATATGTAGAGCCACTCAATTCATCAAGCATATCATCTAGCCTAGGAATAGGATGACGATAACGAATAGTAATATTATTAATGCCTCTACAATCAACACACATACGTGATGTACCATCCTTTTTCGGCACTAGAATAATAGGAACAACACAAGGACTAAGGGATTCGCGTATATAACCTTTGTCGAGAAGCTCTTGTACTTGACGCATAATCTCCTTCGTCTCCTCTGGATTGGTACGGTATGGTGCACGGTTTGGCAGTGAAGCACCGGGAATTAAGTCAATCCGATGCTCAATCCCTCGAATAGGCGGTAATCCCGGTGGCACGTCTTGTGGAAAGACGTCAGCGAACTCCTGCAAAATGTTAGTGACAGCAGGAGGCAATGAGGAAGGCTGATAGAGGCGAGGGTGTCCCAATCTTTCGATGAGATGATAACTATCGATTTGGTGGAGACGACTTTGACGATCCGACTACAAACATGCACGACGTTGCGCCTGAGCAATCGCTAAACCAATCTCCTGAGGTTACTGACAATGCTGGAAGCACGGTCAGCCTGACCACGAAGGTCTATTCCTGCAAGCAATCGAAGAACGAGCAAGAATATGATAAAGCAATCTGAATATTGCAAATATATATGAAGTATTGATAATGGTGGGGATCCGGAAGCGGTCTTGGTCTGGTCGTTGGACACAAATGAAGTACACGAAGTTGCAATGGCTAACTTTTAACTAAACAAATCCCAAGGAAAAGCTACTAGATGGATCTACTTATATAGGAGCAAAGGGTGGCGGCCAAGGAGGTGGGAGGACGTCCCAAGGCAGCCTAAAACTAAATCTAGGTCGTACAAGGCCAATGGGCCCAAGTGGAGGTGATGTAACACCTTTGGACTTGTAGTTTGACTCGGATTCTGCTGCAGCATCACATTGTTTCGTCCACAACTCAACGCTCCAGACGAATTTGAAGGTGATTCCAATTGGGTTGGAAAGTGCACGAAATCTAGTTTCCAATAAGAAAAGAATCACCCAATTCGGAGTCCGTATGAGAAACTTGTGTGCGTTTTGAGTCAGGTGTGTCTGTGCAGTCCGAATCTGAATCCAGAACGTGAGAGACTTGGAGTCTATCTTCTCTTGAGCCAAAAGTGACGTGAGAGAACTTTTTGGACAGCAAATAAACATCTCTTTCTTCCTTATCTTCATATGTGGATTGTACAAATGTCCCATACACCTGCAATTAGACAAAACACAAAAGTGTGTGAAGTATTTTTGTTCTGGATAACATAAATAGATTATTGAATACTTTGCACTAGAAATCACCTGACAAATATGCATATATGCAATATTTTTGGTCATATCCAAGGTAGTCATGTCCTCATCAAAGGCACGTCCTCGAATGAAAATAATGCCTCTTTGCACACAAAAGCATAGCAAACAGATTTGCTGAAATCTAGCTCATCAATATCAGATTTGGTGGCAAACAAACATGCACTTTTCAATTTAATTTCAGAAGCAACACTAGATGGTTTATTATTAGGCTTCATTTGCTGCTCAAATTCTTTTGCCACAATCTGATTTTCACTCTTATTCGTCTCCTATTTTTCTTTATTAGCTCTATTAATATCATCTTTCAAAATGGAATCAGGAGTCATAGGAAGCAAAGTAATATTTTTATTCTTATGAACAAGAGTGATAGAGGCAAAGGTGTCCCGTCTTTCGATGAGATGGTGGATTTCGCTTTGGTGGAAGTCGACTTTGACGATCCGACTACGAACGTGCGAGGACGTCGCGCCTTAGCAATCGCTAAACCAACTCCGAGAGGTTATTGACCACGCCGGAGCACGATCAACCTGACCACGAGGGTCTGTTTCCTGCGAGCAAACGAAGAACAAGCAAGAAACTGAGCTTGCAATCTGGATATTGCGAATATAAGATGAAAGCTTTATTGATCAAGGTGGGGTTCTGTGACGCCTTTGTCTGGTCGTTGAACACAAACGAAGTACGCGAAGTTGCAGCTATGGCGAACTTTTAATCTAAACAAAACCCATAGTCTAAACGCTGCCCTAAGGGTTGTATATATGGAGGAAGAGAGGGGGAATTTCGTGGCCCTTGGTGGAGGGGTCCGAAATCAACCCTATCTCTTGTTTCCCCACACATACGGACTCTAAAAATAGCCTATACTTATGTATTTCGAAATTACATGGGCCTGGCCCAATAAAAAGGTGACGCAGCACCTATAATAGCCTCGGGACGAAATTTATGAAGTGGCATCTTGTATATTTCGTCCAAGGTTTCATGCACCCATTATGGTGGCTTCAAAGTCCTGAAATCATCACTTGTAACTCCGTTCTTGTTCCCCTTGCGCATGGCATCATCTCCATGCTTGTTCTTGCTCCAATGTTCATCCTTCTCCAAGCTAGGCCCTTCATTTGTAAGCAAAACAAATGTATCCAATTTAGGCAGCATCATATTCTCATGAACATTAGAATCATTACCAAGAAACGAAAGTACCTGATAATTTAATTGGCGTGCGCGAGCTTTAGTAATTGGTCCCGTATATGTAGCAGTAGGGGCTGTGCATGTAACAATGGTATTGATGTCCTCATCATCCTCCCCTTGTTGAAATGAAGTCGTCCTCGACGGAAACTCATCTTCCTCACCCAAATAAGGCTTCAAATCTGCAATGTTAAAAGTGGGACTAACCCCAAAATCTGCAGGCAGCTCAAGTTTATATGCTGATGAGGACATCAATACAATTGTTTGATGAGGACATGACTACCTTGGATATGACCAAAAATATTACATATATGCATATTTGTCAGGTGATTTCTAGTGCAAACTATTCAATAATCTATTTATGTTATTCAGAACAAAAATACTTCACACACTTTTGTGTTTTGTCTAATTGCAGGTGTATGGGACATTTGTACAATCCACATATGAAGATAAGGAAGAAAGAGATGTTTATTTGCTGTCCAAAAAGTTCTCTCACGTCACTTTTGGCCCAAGAGAAGATAGAGTCCAAGTCTCTCACGTTCTGGATTCAGATTCGGACTGCACAGACATACCTGACTCAAAATGCACACAAGTTTTTCAGACGGACTCCGAATTGGGTGATTCTTTTTTTGTTGGAAACTAGATTTCGTGAACTTTCCAACCCAATTGGAATCACCTTCAAATTCGTCCGGAGCGTTGAGTTGTGGACGAAACAATCTGATGCTGCAGCAGAATCCGAGTCAAACAACAAGTCCAAAGGTGTTGCATCACCTCCACTTGGGCCCATTGGCCTTGTACGACCTAGGGTTCGTTTTAGGCTGCCTTGGGACGTCCTCCCACCTCCTAGGCCGTCACCCCTTGCTCCTATATAAGTAGATCCATCTAGTAGCTTTTCCCTTGGGATTTGTTTAGTTAAAAGTTAGCCATTGCAACTTCGTGTACTTTGTTTGTGTCCAACGACCAGACCAAGACCACTTACGGATCCCCACCTTTATCAATACTTCATCTATATTCGCAATATTCAGATTGCTTTATCATATTCTTGCTTGTTCTTCGATTGCTTGCAGGAATAGACCTTCGTGGTCAGGTTGATTGTGCTTCGGCGTGGTCAATAACCTCTCGGAGTTGGTTTAGCGATTGCTAAGGCGCAACGTCGTGCACGTTTGTAGTCGGATCGTCAAAGTCATCTTCACCAAATTGATAGTTATCATCTCATCGAAAGATCGGGACACCCCGCGTCTATCAAGTGGTATCAGTTTTCAGGTTGCTCGGTGAGAATTTCCAGTTTTTCCTAGATTAGATTTATTTTCTTACCTATTGTCCAAGAAAAAGCCACAAAACAAAAGTTAGATCTATTCATCCTTTGTCCTAGCCAGACTGAGCCTTTGCAATTTTCTTTTCATTGTTTGTATTATTGAATTATCGGTTGCATCGCCGTGTCGAGTTGCTGGTCTTAGTGTCTAGTTCCTTTAGAGTTTCGAGTTCTGTTCACATTAGTCACGCAGCCTCTGCATCATTATCCCATCCGCTGTCCACCATCCCATCCACCAATTTCCACCACGTGCTACGCACTGTTTATTGTCATAATCATAGTTGAGGTCACTCACATCTTCGCCAGATCGAATCTGCATCTTATCTAGTTTGTCTTGGAAAGAGGGAGAAAAAGAAGATAAAGAAAAAAAGAGAGAAAAAAGGAAAGAAAAAAAAAGAAAAAGAGGGAGAAGAAAAAGAAAAAAAGCGTGAGAAAAAAAAGAGAGAAGAAAAAAAATTGGATCTATCTAGAATCAATCTCGTACCTGAATTCGGATTGGAATCTGTTTTGCGCACTGTTCAGTAAAACAGGTGTATCTTCCTCATACGAAGTCCGTTTTGGCTCCGTGAGTACTCAAATTGAAGATAGCGACGAGCCGCATCTAAATAGTTGAAGAAGCAAGTTCAATATTTGACACCTGAAAATCGGCTTCTAAATAGGTCTTTTTACCCTCCGAAAGTACACGAAGTTGCAATGGCTAACTTTTAACCAAACAAATCCCAAGGGAAAAGCTACTAGATGGATCTACTTATATAGGTGCAAGGGGTGACGGCCTAGGAGGTGGGAGGACGTCCCAAGGCAGCCTAAAACGAACCCTAGGTCGTACAAGGCCAATGGGCCCAAGTGGAGGTGATGCAACACCTTTGGACTTGTTGTTTGACTCGGATTCTGCTGCAGCATCAGATTGTTTCGTCCACAACTCAACGCTTCGGACGAATTTGAAGGTGATTCCTATTGGGTTGGAAAGTGCACGAAATCTAGTTTCCAACAAACAAAGAATCACCCAATTCGGAGTCCGTATGAAAAACTTGTGTGCGTTTTGAGTCAGGTATGTCTGTGCAGTCCGAATCTGAATCCAGAACATGAGAGACTTGGACTCTATCTTCTCTTGGGCCAAAAGTGACGTGAGAGAACTTTTTGGACAGCAAATAAACATCTATTTCTTCCTTATCTTCATATGTGGATTGTACAAATGTCCCATACACCTGCAATTAGACAAAACACAAAAGTGTGTGAAGTATTTTTGTTCTGGATAACATAAATAGATTATTGAATAGTTTGCACTAGAAATCACCTGACAAATATGCATATATGTAATATTTTTGGTCATATCCAAGGTAGTCATGTCCTCATCATCCTCCCCTTCTTGAATAAAGCCGTCCTCGGCGTTGCTTAATATGAAATTTGGCTAACAAAAGAGACAAGGTGTACATGTTGTATATGTATATGTCATCCATTTTTACTTCCCTTGATTTTTGCATATATGACACATGAATAGATGAGTAACTTGCATAGTTCATAAAATCTAAAGCCAAAAAATTAGCACAAGAAGTAGAAGGCATGAAAATATTGCAACTCAGTTTGCACATATAAGTGAAGCTCTTATTCATTTCAAAAGATTGACAATGTTCATCATTAAACCATCCCAACATTGGTGAATAAACCTTACTTGCATCAAATTTACATGCTACAACATGCTTAAATAAGCAAACATGCAATAAGTCATTTAACACAGAATCATCACCAAGATTAGAGGTCATATCAAAATGATTAAACATTGGTTCTTTTGCATCAATAGTTAATTCAATGGGTGCACTCAAAATTGTTGGTATTTCAGTTGTTTGATCACATGGCAAAGTCAAATTATCAACATAGTCCTCTAAAATAGGTGGTGTGATCAAAGTAGTGGGTAGCTCATCAGATGGTGCATTCAAATTGACAAGGCATTCATCATTCTCATGTAGAGATGGAAGATCAGTACCTTTGTCATTACCTCTTATGATCAACTCAGATGATGTAGCCACTCTCGGGGGCGATGTGTCACATGGTGGAGGTGATGTAGTCCTGACTACAACGGATGTGGTTGTCATAGTATGCCTAGTCGTTGAAGGAACAATCATATCAACTCTTGGAATGTGCACCGTGCGCTTGTTCTCCTCGTGGCCAACACGTCGCTTTATTTCCTGTTCAGCTTTGCAAGCAAGATGAAACAGATGGTCCATAGGATAACACTCTTCATGAATTAGTATCTCTTGAATATCACGGTTTAATCCTCCCCAAAATCTATCCATAAAATCATCTTCACTTTCTTCTAAAGAGGAATGCAACAAGGTAGTTTGTAAATCATCATAATATTTTGTTACAGTTTCACTACCTTGTTTTAAGTGTTGCAACTTCTTAATCATGTCACGAGTATAATAAGCAGGGACGAAAGTATGTCGCATGGCAAGTTTCAAATCATCCCAAGTAGTAGGTATATAATCAGGGTGTAACCGACAATATTCACTCCACCAAACCAAAGCATAACCAGTGAAAGAACCAACCGCAACCTTAACCTTTTTATGTTCATCGAAATTATGGGAAGCAAATATATTTTTTATGTCGAACTCCCATTCAATATATAAAGCAGGTTTAAAACGGCAATTAAATGGTGGTATAGATACATTAACCTGATCATGTGCATTTGGATGTTTGTTGATGAGGACATGACTACCTTGGATATGACCAAAAATATTGCATATATGCATATTTGTCAGGTGATTTCTAGTGCAAACTATTCAATAATCTATTTATGTTATCCAGAACAAAAATACTTCACACACTTTTGTGTTTTGTCTAATTGCAGGTGTATGGGACATTTGTACAATCCACATATGAAGATAAGGAAGAAAGAGATGTTTATTTGCTGTCCAAAAAGTTCTCTCACGTCACTTTTGGTCCAAGAGAAGATAGAGTCCAAGTCTCTCACGTTCTGGATTCAGATTCGGACTGCACAGACACACCTGACTCAAAACGCACACAAGTTTTTCATACGGACTTCGAATTGGGTGATTCTTTTTTTGTTGGCAACTAGATTTCGTGCACTTTCCAACCCAATTGGAATCACCTTCAAATTCGTCTGGAGCGTTGAGTTGTGGACGAAACAATCTGATGCTGCAGCAGAATCCGAGTCAAACTACAAGTCCAAAGGTGTTACATCACCTCCACTTGGGCCCATTGGCCTTGTACGACCTAGATTTAGTTTTAGGCTGCCTTGGGACGTCCTCCCACCTCCTTGGCCGCCACCCCTTGCTCCTATATAAGTAGATCCATCTAGTAGCTTTTCCTTGGGATTTGTTTAGTTAAAAGTTAGCCATTGCAACTTCGTGTACTTCGTTTGTGTCCAACGACCAGACCAAGACCGCTTCCGGATCCCCACCATTATCAATACTTCATACATATTCGCAATATTCAGATTGCCTTTATCATATTCTTGCTCGTTCTTCGAGTGCTTGCAGGAATAGACCTTCGTGGTCAGGTTGATCGTGCTCCGGCGTGGTCAATAACCTCTGGAGATTGGTTTAGCGATTACTAAGGCGCAACGTCGTGCACGTTTGTAGTCGGATCGTCAAAGTCGTGTCCACCAAATCGATAGTTATCATCTCATCGAAAGATCGGGACACCTCGCCTCTATCAAGTGGTATCAGTTTTCAGGTTGCTCGGTGAGAATTTCCAGTTTTCCTAGATTAGATTTATTTTCTTACCTATTGTCCAAGAAAAAGCCACACAAAAAAAAGTTAGATCTGTTCATCCTTTATCCAAGCCAGTCTGAGCCTTTGCAATTTTCTATTCATTGCTTGCATAGTTGAATTATCGGTTGCATCGTCGTGTCAGTTGCTGGTCTTAGCGTCTAGATCCTTTAGAGTTTCGAGTTCTGTTCACATTAGTCACGCCGCCGCTGCATCATTATTCCTTCCGCTGTCCACCATCCCATCTATTAATTTCCACCACGTGCTACATACTGTTCATTGTCATAATCATAGTTGAGGTCATTCACATCTTCGCCTGATCCAATCTGCATCTTATCTAGTTTGTCTTGGAAAGAAAAAAAAAGATAGAAAAAAAAAGAGAAAAAAAGGAAAGAAAAAAAAAGAAAAAAAAAGAGAAGAAAAAAAATTGGATCTATCTAGAATCAATCTCGTACCTGAATTCGGATTGGAATCTGTTTTGTGCACTGTTCAGTAAAACAGGTGTATCTTCCTCATACGAAGTCCGTTTTGGCTCCGTGAGTACTCAAATTGAAGATAGCGACGAGCCGCATCTAAATAGTTGCAGAAGCTAGTTCAATATTTGACACCTCAAAATCGGCTTCTAAATAGGTCTTTTTGCCCTCCGAAGTTCGTGAACACAGCTTGTTCCAATTTTTCAGGCCAGTTTTAGAATTCTTTGACTCCTCATATCAACTCGGAATTGAGTGATTCTTTTTGCATTGGAAAGCTTGAGTTAGTAGCATTCTTTGAAAGAATTTATCAGAAAATTGGCTCAAACTTTTTAAGAGGAAAGTTGGAGAGAGAGTTGTTGTATATCCTGCTTGGCAGTTGTTTTTCATCATTATCTTCACTGCCGTTGTGATCTTCACTTATATCTTGCTGTCAAGAGCTACTTAGTATCCTTCATTGATGCTAGTTGTGCTATGCCGTGACCTTATTAGTGTTCTAGGCTCGCGTCTCTAGTCCGGTCTAGCCTAGGACCAGCACAGTACCGTCGTTGAGCGTTTATTCAACATTGCATCTTTGAATTGATTATTGCTAATCTTTTGCTATCATATATAGCCAACCCAGCTCCACATATTTCTACACCGTGTATACGTACGCTCCCCTGGCAATCGCTTTACTCAATATTCGGAGTTACTTGACACCGCTGGTTGCCGATCACCGCCTGCTGCATGGTAAGAACTTGTAAGACATTGATATTTGCTTTACTGTGAGCGTTTTACCACCACATCCTAGTAGTTATAGGAATATTATTTTTGGGTTTTGTTTCTTGTTCTACTAATCATGACAGGATCCAGAGTCAATTCATGGGCTTTGTCGATCGCGGGAGACGTGCCACCACCTTTGCAAATACCACAACCGTCACGAGAGGTGCACAAACATCCAAATGCACATGATCAGGTTAATGTATCTATACCACCATTTAATGGCCGTTTTAAACCTGCTTTATATATTGAATGGGAGTTCGACATAAAAATATATTTGCTTCCCATAATTTCAATGAACATAAAAAGGTTAAGGTTGCGGTTGGTTCTTTCACTGGTTATGCTTTGGTTTGGTGGAGTGAATATTGTCGGTTACACCCTGATTATATACCTACTACTTGGGATGATTTGAAACTTGCCATGCGACATACTTTCGTCCCTGCTTATTATACTCGTGACATGATTAAGAAGTTGCAACACTTAAAACAAGGTAGTGAAACTGTAACAAAATATTATGATGATTTACAAACTACCTTGTTGCATTCCTCTTTAGAAGAAAGTGAAGATGATTTTATGGATAGATTTTGGGGAGGATTAAACCGTGATATTCAAGAGATACTAATTCATGAAGAGTGTTATCCTATGGACCATTTGTTTCATCTTGGTTGCAAAGCTGAACAGGAAATAAAACGACGTGTTGGCCACGAGGAGAACAAGCGCAGGGTGCACATTCCAAGAGTTGATATGATTGTTCCTTCAACTACTAGGCATACTATGACAACCACATCCGTTGTTGTCAGGACTACATCACCTCCACCATGTGACACATCGCCCCCGAGAGTGGCTACATCATCTGAGTTGATCATAAGAGGTAATGACAAAGGTACTGATCTTCCATCTCTACATGAGAATGATGAATGCCTTGTCAATTTGAATGCACCATCTGATGAGCTACCCACTACTTTGATCAGACCACCTATTTTAGAGGACTACGTTGACAATTTGACTTTGCCATGTGATCAAACAACTGAAATACCAACAATTTTGAGTGCACCCATTGAATTAACTATTGATGCAAAATAACAAATGTTTAATCATTTTGATATGACCTCTAATCTTGGTGATGATTCTGTGTTGAATGACTTATTGCATGTTTGCTTATTTAAGCATGTTGTAGCATGTAAATTTGATGCAAGTAAGGTTTATTCACCAATGTTAGGATGGTTTAATGATGAACATTGTCAATCTTTTGAAATGAATAAGAGCTTCACTTATATGTGCAAACTGAGTTGCAATATTTTCATGCTTTCTACTTCTTGTGCTAATTTTTTGGCTTTAGATTTTATGAACTATGCAAGTTACTCATCTATTCATGTGTCATATATGCAAAAATCAAGGGAAGTAAAAATGGATGACATATACATATACAACATGTACACCTTGTCTCTTTTGTTAGCCACATTTCAGATTAAGCAACGCCGAGGACGGCTTTATTTTCAAGAAGGGGAGGATGATGAGGACATGACTACCTTGGATATGACCAAAAATATTGCATATATGCATATTTGTCAGGTGATTTCTAGTGCAAACTATTCAATAATCTATTTATGTTATCCAGAACAAAAATACTTCACACACTTTTGTGTTTTGTCTAATTGCAGGTGTATGGGACATTTGTACAATCCACATATGAAGATAAGGAAGAAAGAGATGTTTATTTGCTGTCCAAAAAGTTCTCTCACGTCACTTTTGGCCCAAGAGAAGATAGAGTCCAAGTCTCTCACGTTCTGGATTCAGATTCGGACTGCACAGACACACCTGACTCAAAACGCACACAAGTTTTTCATACGGACTTCGAATTGGGTGATTCTTTTTTGTTGGAAACTAGATTTCGTGCACTTTCCAACCCAATTGGAATCACCTTCAAATTCGTCTGGAGCGTTGAGTTGTGGACGAAACAATCTGATGCTGCAGCAGAATCCGAGTCAAACTACAAGTCCAAAGGTGTTACATCACCTCCACTTGGGCCCATTGGCCTTGTACGACCTAGATTTAGTTTTAGGCTGCCTTGGGACGTCCTCCCACCTCCTTGGCCGCCACCCCTTGCTCCTATATAAGTAGATCCATCTAGTAGCTTTTCCTTGGGATTTGTTTAGTTAAAAGTTAGCCATTGCAACTTCGTGTATTTCGTTTGTGTCCAACGACCAGACCAAGACCGCTTACGGATCCCCACCTTTATCAATACTTCATACATATTCGCAATATTCAGATTGCCTTTATCATATTCTTGCTCGTTCTTCGACTGCTTGCAGGAATAGACCTTCGTGGTCAGGTTGATCGTGCTCCGGCGTGGTCAATAACCTCAGGAGATTGGTTTAGCGATTGCTAAGGCGCAACGTCGTGCAAGTTTGTAGTCGGATCGTCAAAGTCGTCTCCACCAAATCGATAGTTATCATCTCATCGAAAGATCGGGACACCTCGCCTCTATCATTTGTGCACCTCTCGTGACGGTTGTGGTATTTGCAAAGGTGGTGGCACGTCTCCCACGATCGACAAAGCCCATGAATTGACTCTGGATCCTGTCATGATTAGTAGAACAAGAAACAGAACCCAAAAATAATGTTCCTATAACTACTAGGATGTGGTGGTAAAACGCTCACAGTAAAGCAAATATCAATGTCTTACAAGTTCTTACCATGCAGCAGGCGGTGATCGGCAACCAGCGGTGTCAAGTAACTCCGAATATTGAGTAAAGCGATTGCCAGGGGAGCGTACGTATACACAGTGTAGAAATATGTGGAGCTGGGTTGGCTATATATGGTAGCAAAAGATTAGCAATAATCAATTCAAAGATGCAATGTTGAATAAACGCTCAACGACGGTACTGTGCTGGTCCTAGGCTAGACCGGACTAGAGACGCGAGCCTAGAACACTAATAAGGTCACGGCGTAGCACAACTAGCATCAATGAAGGATACTAAGTAGCTCTTGACAGCAAGATATAAGTGAAGATCACAACGGCAGTGAAGATAATGATGAAAAACAACTGCCAAGCAGGATATACAACAACTCTCTCTCCAACTTTCCTCTTGAAAAGTTTGAGACAATTTTCTGATAAATTCTTTCAAAGAATGCTACTAACTCAAGCTTTCCAATGCAAAAAGAATCACTCAATTCCGAGTTGATATGAGGAGTCAAAGAATTCTAGAACTGGCCTGAAAAATTGGAACAAGCTGTGTCCAACGACCAGACCAAGACCGCTTACGGATCCCCACCATTATCAATACCTCATATATATATGCAATATTCAGATTGCTTTATCATATTCTTGCTCGTTCTTCGATTGCTTGCAGGAATAGACCTTCGTGGTCAGGCTAACCGTGCTTCCGGCATCGTCAGTAACCTCAGGAGATTGGTTTAGCGATTGCTAAGGCGCAACGTCGTGCACGTTTGTAGTCAGATCATCAAAGTCGTCTCCACCAAATCGATAGTAATCATCTCATCGAAAGATCGGGACACCCTCGCCTCTATCATTGTTACACCCACAGCCCCTGCTGCTATACATACTGGACCAATTACTAGAGCTCGTGCACGCCAACTAAATTACCAGGTACTTTCGTTTCTTGGTAATGATTCTAATGTTCATGAGAATATGATGCTGCCTAAATTGGATACATTTGTTTTGCTTACAAATGAAGGGCCTAGCTTGGAGAAGGATGAACATTGGAGCAAGAACAAGCACGGAGATTATGGCATGCGCAAGGGGAACAAGAACGGAGTTACAAGTGACGATTTCAGGACTTTGAAGCCACCATAATGGGTGCATGAAGCCTTGGACGAAATATACAAGATGCCACTTCATAAATTTCGTCCCGAGGCTATTTTAGGTGCTGCGTCACCTTATTATTGGGCCAGGCCCATGTAATTTCGAAATACATAAGTATAGGCTATTTTTAGAGACCGTATGTGTGGGGAAACAAGAGATAGGGTTGATTTCGGACCCCTCCACCATGGGCCACGAAATTCCCCCCTCTTCCTCCATATATACAGCCCTTAGGGCATCATTTAGACTTTGGGTTTTGTTTAGATTAAAAGTTCGCCATAGCTGCAACTTCGCGTACTTCGTTTGTGTTCAACGACCAGACAAAGGCGTCACAGAACCCCACCTTGATCAATAAAGTTTTCATCTTATATTCGCAATATCCAGATTGCAATTTCAGTTTCTTGCTTGTTCTTCGTTTGCTCGCAGGAAACAGACCCTCGTGGTCAGGTTGATCGTGCTCCGGCGTGGTCAATAACCTCTTGGAGTTGGTTTAGCGATTGCTAAGGCGCGACGTCCTCGCACGTTCGTAGTCGGATCGTCAAAGTCGACTGCCACCAAAGCGATATCCATCATCTCATCGAAAGACGGGACACCTTGGCCTCTATCAAGTGGTATCAGATTTCCAGGTTGCTCGGTGAGCTTTTACAGTTTTTCGTAGTTTAGATCGAGTCTGTTCTTCATACCTACAGTCCACGAAAAAGCCACAAAAAAAATTAGGGTTAGTTCATCATATCCGAACCAATCTGAGCCTTTGCATAATCTTTTTAGGGTTTTGCTTTGTTGAATTTGTGGTTGCATCGTCGTGTCTAGTTGCTGGTCTTAGAGTCTAGTCTTTTAGAGTTTCGAGTTCTGGTCATAAGTTGTCACGCCGCCGCCGCACCATCATCATCGCCCCTGCCATCTACCACCACCGCTTATCCGCCACCGCTCCGAATCCGTATCCATATACCACCACCAATCCGTGTCCATATACCACCATCGATCCATATCCATATACTACCACCGCTACCACCACCGCTGCCATATACCACCACCATATATCCACCACCAATCCGAGTTCCTTGCGTATTAGGTTTGTTTTCGTGATCCATCTAATTTCCGATTCGTATTTCCTTGTCTGAGTAGGTTTCGGATTCCAGCAATCTTTTGCCGTCCGTAGAAGAGATTGGTTTCCAAAAAAAAAAGAGTCCGGAAACCACCCTCCGTTTAGGCCCAAAATTTTCGGAAAACGCACTTGACAAAAAAATTTCTGGCTATCCTATTTTTAGGTGTTTCTAAGCGTATTGAGACAGTCGCCGTTATAGAAAGTTTTTTTTGACCCGTTTCCAGTTTTTGGGTCCGCGCAGTCAAATTTTTTTTTTGGTCACAAAAATTTCGTGCCCATCCTGTCAGTTTGACCTGGGAAGAGTTTTGAGACACTCGCCATTATAGTGATTTTTTGCAAAAAAAAATAGAGAGCAGCGCAAAAAAAAAACAGCGCAAAAAAAAGAGCGAAAAAAAAAATTTCGAGAGTGTGCTTTTCCCTTGTTTACGTGCAGCGCCGTGATTTTGTTAGTGTTCTAGGCTCGCGTCTCCGCACGGTCTAGCCTAGGACCAGCACAGTACCGTCGTTGAGCGTTTATTCAACTTTGCATCTCTGAATTGATTATTGCTGACCCTTTTTGCTACCATATTATAAGCCTTCCCAGCTCCACATACATCTACGTCGTGCGTTTGACTTTCCCTGGTAATCGCTCTATCCAAGCATTGAGAAGTTTTGACTACAACGGTTGCCGATCACCACCTACTGCTGGGTAAGAACTGGTAAAAATTTGAGGTTTGCTTGACGGGTTTGTGATACACCACCACAACTTCTTAGTAGTCTGTAGGATCATATTCTTGTGTGTTTCTATTGCTGCTAACCATGCCAGGATCACAAGCCGACGAGATTGACTGGGAGAACTTATCGAACAAGGAGCTTCATGATAAGTTTCAGCAAATGGTGACTGAACAGGTGCAAGATGTGCTGAACAATTTTGAAGAGGCCATGGAGAAGATTACTGGCCTTGAGAAGACGTTCGAAACAAAGCTCGATAACAGATTTAATGAACTGCTTGTGCGTCTTCCACCACCGGCTGCACCTGTCGCACCTCTGCAACAACAACAACTACGCCCCCTTCCGAATCAGTATGGACGAGCACAACGTGTTCCTATTGAGCCAGGACAAAATTCTGGTGCCGCTGCTACTGCTGTTGGTGCTTCTTTGGCTCCTGCTACTGCTGCTGCTGGTACCCAGGAGGATGATGATTATGTGGGAGATTATGAGGATGAGGTTGATCAAAATCCGAACTACGTGCAGCCACCAGCACCACCACCACCAGGTCGACCTCAGGTATATATTCGTAATGGTAGGCCTGCACCACCACCTCAGGTACGAGATGATGTCCATATTCCTAAACTGAAATTGAATATTCCACCATTTGAGGGTAGATATGTTCCTGATATATATCTTACTTGGGAGTTAGAAACTGAACAACGTTTTACATGTTTACAATATCCCGAGGAGAGACGGGTTGCTGCTGCTGTTTGTGCTTTCACTTGTTTTGCATGTGTCTGGTGGTCTGAACATTGTAGATTATATCCTATTCCAACTACTTGGGCTGCTTTGAAAACCGCTATGCGTACGCGTTCGGTTCCACCATATTATCAACGTGAATTGCTTCAAAAATTGCAGCGTTTAAGACAAGGAAAAAATTCTGTAGAAGAATATTATCAGGAATTACAAACTGGCATGATTCGATGTGGTATTATTGAGGAGAATGAAGCTATGCTTGCACGTTTTCTGGGTGGATTAAATAGAGAGATTCAGACCATTCTAGACTATAAGGAGTATACTAATATCACTCGTTTATTCCATCTTGCTTGTAAAGCTGAACGTGAAGTGCAGGATCGACAAGCATTGGCGCGAACTAACTTTTCTGCAGGCCGACCTTCCTCATGGACGCCGTGTGCATCTTCTACTTCAACTGCACCAGCACCTCAATCAGGTGCCTCCTACAGCCGTGATACAAGAAAACAGGAACAACCACCATTATCTGCCAAGAGCGCACCTGCCGGGCCTGCACAGAGTTCTTCTTCTTCCAGGGCATCAACAGGGCACACAAGTGATATTATTTGTCGTCGTTGTAAGGGAGGAGGTCATTATGCGAGAGAAGGCAAATCTCCGCGTGTGATGATTGCTACCGCGAATGGTGGATATGAGTCCGCTAGTGACTATGATGAGGAAGACATTGGCTCTTATTACACGTGAAGAACATGGTGGAGATGATTCTGATCATGAGACGCAATACATGGCTCCTGAAGACGCTCACAGGTATGAATGTTTAGTTGCTCAACGTGTTTTGAGTGTGCAGGTCACACAAGCTGAGCAAAATCAGAGGCACAATTTGTTCCATACCAAGGGAGTTGTGAAGGAATGTTCTGTGCGCGTCATAATAGACGGAGGGAGCTGCAACAACTTGGCTAGCATGGAGATGGTGGAGAAGCTTTCTCTCACCACAAGACCACATCTACATCCTTACTACATCCAATGGTTCAACAACAGCGGCAAGGTTAAGGTAACACGTACTGTTCGTGTGCATTTTAGTATCTCTACATATGCTGATTATGTTTATTGTGATGTGGTACCTATGCAAGCATGTTCCTTATTACTTGGTAGACCATGGCAATTTGATAAAAATTTTGTACACCATGGTAGAAACAATCACTATACTCTTGTTCATAAGGATAAAAATATTACTTTGCTTCCTATGACTCCTGATTCCATTTTGAAAGATGATATTAATAGAGCTAATAAAGCAAAACAGGAGACGAATAAGAGTGAAAATCAGATTGTGGCAAAAGAATTTGAGCAACAAATGAAGCCTAATAATAAACCATCTAGTGTTGCTTCTGAAATTAAATTGAAAAGTGCATGTTTATTTGCCACCAAATCTGATATTGATGAGCTAGATTTCAGCAAATCTGTTTGCTATGCTTTTGTGTGCAAAGAGGCATTATTTTCATTCGAGGACCCGCCTTCCTCTTTGCCTCCTGCTGTCACTAACATTTTGCAGGAGTTCGCTGACGTTTTTCCACAAGATGTGCCACCGGGATTACCGCCTATTCGAGGGATTGAGCATCAGATTGACTTAATTCCCGGTGCTTCACTGCCAAACCGTGCACCATACCGTACCAATCCAGAGGAGACGAAGGAGATAATGCGTCAAGTACAAGAGCTTCTCGACAAAGGTTATATACGCGAATCCCTTAGTCCTTGTGCTGTTCCTATTATTCTAGTGCCGAAAAAGGATGGTACATCACGTATGTGTGTTGATTGTAGAGGCATTAATAATATTACTATTCGTTATCGTCATCCTATTCCTAGGCTAGATGATATGCTTGATGAATTGAGTGGCTCTACAATATTCTCCAAAGTTGATTTGCGTAGTGGATACCATCAAATTCGTATGAAATTGGGAGATGAATGGAAAACAGCATTCAAAACTAAGTTTGGATTATATGAGTGGTTAGTCGTGCCTTTTGGGTTAACTAATGCACCTAGTACTTTCATGAGATTAATGAATGAAGTTTTACATGCTTTCATTGGACGATTTGTGGTAGTTTACTTTGATGACATATTGATTTATAGCAGATCTTTGGAAGAACATTTGGAACATTTACGTGCTGTTTTTATTGCTCTACGTGATGCACGTTTGTTTGGTAACCTTGGGAAGTGCACCTTTTGCACCGACCGAGTATCTTTTCTTGGCTATGTTGTTACTCCACAGGGAATTGAAGTTGATAAAGCCAAGATTGAAGCTATTGAGAGTTGGCCGCAACCCAAAACGGTCACACAAGTGAGGAGTTTTCTTGGCCTCGCTGGATTCTATAGGCGTTTTGTGAGAGATTTCAGCACCATTGCTGCACCTCTCAACGAGCTTACAAAGAAGGATGTGCCTTTTGTTTGGGGTACCGCACAGGAAGAAGCCTTCACGGTATTGAAAGATAAGTTGACACATGCTCCTTTACTCCAACTTCCTGATTTTAATAAGACTTTTGAGCTTGAATGTGATGCTAGTGGAATTGGATTAGGAGGTGTGTTATTGCAAGATGGCAAACCTGTTGCATACTTTTCTGAAAAATTGAGTGGGCCTAGTCTGAATTATTCTACTTATGATAAAGAATTATATGCTCTTGTTCGGACTTTAGAAACATGGCAACATTATTTATGGCCCAAAGAATTTGTTATACATTCTGATCATGAATCTTTGAAACATATTAAAAGTCAAGCTAAACTGAATCATAGACATGCTAAATGGGTTGAATTCATTGAGACTTTCCCTTATGTCATTAAACACAAGAAGGGAAAAGAAAATGTTATTGCTGATGCTTTGTCTCGTCGCTATACTATGCTTTCACAACTTGACTTCAAAATATTTGGTTTGGAGACCATCAAAGATCAATATGTGCATGATGCTGATTTTAAAGATGTAATGCAGAATTGTAAAGAAGGAAGAATGTGGAACAAGTTCGTCGTTAACGATGGATTTGTGTTTCGTGCTAACAAGCTATGCATTCCAGCTAGCTCCGTTCGTCTTTTGTTGTTGCAGGAGGCGCATGGAGGAGGATTAATGGGACACTTTGGCGTGAAGAAGACGGAGGACGTACTTGCTACACATTTCTTTTGGCCAAAGATGAGACGGGATGTTGAGAGTTTTATTGCTCGCTGCACTACATGTCAAAAAGCTAAGTCACGACTCAATCCTCATGGTTTATATATGCCTTTGCCTGTACCTAGTGTTCCTTGGGAGGATATATCTATGGACTTTGTTTTAGGTTTACCTCGAACAAAGAAGGGGAGGGATAGCATATTTGTTGTCGTGGATAGATTCTCGAAAATGGCACACTTTATACCATGTCATAAAAGCGATGATGCTGTTAATGTTGCTGATTTGTTCTTTCGTGAAATTATTCGCTTGCATGGTGTGCCAAATACTATTGTTTCAGATCGTGATACTAAATTTCTTAGCCACTTTTGGAAATGTTTATGGGCTAAGTTGCGGACTAAACTGCTTTTTAGTACTACTTGTCACCCCCAAACTGATGGACAAACTGAAGAAGTCAATAGAACGTTGTCTACTATGCTTAGGGCTGTTTTGATGAATAATAAGAAAATGTGGGAGGAATGCTTGCCTCATATTGAATTTGCTTATAATCGTTCATTGCATTCTACTACTAAGATGTGCCCTTTTGAAGTTGTGTATGGTTTCCTACCTCGTGCACCTATTGATTTGTTGCCTCTTCCATCTTCGGAGAAGGTTAATTTTGATGCTAAACAACGTGCTAAATTGATTTTAAAAATGCATGAGTTAACTAAGGAAAACATTGAGCGTATGAATGCTAAATATAAACTTGCTGGAGAAGATGCACGTGGTGTCCATGATGAAGGTCGGCCTGCAGAAAAGTTAGTTCGCCCCAATGCTTGTCAATCCTGCACTTCACGTTCAGCTTTACAAGCAAGATGGAATAAACGAGTGATATTAGTATACTCCTTATAGTCTAGAATGGTCTGAATCTCTCTATTTAATCCACCCAGAAAACGTGCAAGCATAGCTTCATTCTCCTCAACAATACCACATCTAATCATGCCAGTTTGTAATTCCTGATAATATTCTTCTACATAATTTTTCCCTTGTCTTAAACGCTGCAATTTTTGAAGCAATTCACGTTGATAATATGGTGGAACCCAATGCGTACGCATAGCAGTTTTCAAAGCAGCCCAAGTAGTTGGAATAGGATATAATCTACAATGTTCAGACCACCATACACATGCAAAACTAGTGAAAGCACAAACAGCAGCAGCAACTCGTCTCTCCTCAGGATATTGTAAACATGTAAATTGTTGTTCAGTTTCTAACTCCCAAGTAAGATATATATCAGGAACATATCTACCCTCAAATGGTGGAATATTCAATTTCAGTTTAGGAATATGGACATCATCTCGTACCTGAGGTGGTGGTGCAGGCCTACCACTACGAATATATACCTGAGGTCGACCTGCTGGTGGTCATAAGTTGTCACGCCGCCGCCGCATCATCATCATCGCCCCTGCCATCTACCACCACCGCTCCGAATCCGTATCCATATACCACCACCAATCCGTGCCCATATACCACCACCGATCCATATCCATATACTACCACCGCTACCACCACCGCTGCCATATACCATCACCATATATCCACCACCAATCCGAGTTCCTTGCATATTAGGTTTGTTTTCGAGATCCATCTAGATTCTGATTCGTGTTTCCTTGCCGGAGTAGGTTTCGGAAAAAAAAATATAGTGTCGGGTAGCCACGCTCCGTTTAGGCCCAAAATTTTTTGAAAACGCATTTTTCGAAAAAATTTCTGGCTATCCTATTTTAGGTGTTTCTGAGTGTTTTGAGACAGGTGCCATTATAGGAAGTTTTTTTGACCTGTTTCCAGTTTTTGGGTCCGGGCAGTCGAAAAAAAATTTGGTCGAAAAAAGAAATTTCGTGCCCATCCTGTCAGTTTGACCTAGGAAGAGTTTTGAGACACTCGCCATTATAGTGATTTTTCGCAAAAAAAAAAAG
>NW_021268537.1:198973-318678 GCF_002162155.2 Triticum dicoccoides
AAAAGAGCGCGCAAAAAAAAAGAGCGAAAAAAAAATTCAGAGTGTGCTTTTCCCTTGTTTACGTGCCGCGCCGTGATTTTGTTGGTGTTCTAGGCTCGCGTCTCTAGCACAGTCTAGCCTAGGACCAGCACAGTACCGTCGTTGAGCGTTTATTCAACTTTGCATCTCTGAATTGATTATTGCTGACCCTTTTTGCTACCATACTATAAGCCTTCCCAGCTCCACATACATCTATGTCGTGTGTTTGACTCTCCCTGGTAATCGCTCTATCCAAGCTTTGAGAGTTTTTGACTACAACGGTTGCCGATCACCGCCTGCTGCTGGGTAAGAACTGGTAAGAATTTGAGATTTGCTTGACGGATTTGTGATACACCACCACCACTTCTTAGTAGTCTGTAGGATCATATTCTTGTGTGTTTCTATTGCTGCTAACCATGCCAGGATCACAAGCCGACCAGATTGACTGGGAGAACTTATCGAACAAGGAGCTTCATGATAAGTTTCAGCAAATGATGACTGAACAGGTACAAGATGTGCTGAACAATTTTGAAGAGGCCATGGAGAAGATCACTGGCCTTGAGAAGACGTTCGAAACAAAGCTCGATAACAGATTTAATGAACTGCTTGTGCGTCTTCCACCACCGGCTGCACCTGTCGCACCTCTGCAACAACAACAACTACGCCCCCTTCCGAATCAGTATGGACGAGCACAGCGTGTTCCTATTGTGCCAGGACAAAATTCTGGTGCCGCTATTACTGCTGTTGGTGCTTCTTTGGCTCCTGCTACTGCTCCTGCTGGTACCCAGGAGGATGATGAGTATGCGGGCGATTATGAGGATGAGGTTGATCAAAATCAGATCTACGAGCAGCCACCAGCACCACCACCAGCAGGTCGACCTCAGGTATATATTCGTAGTGGTAGGCCTGCACCACCACCTCAGGTACGAGATGATGTCCATATTCCTAAACTGAAATTGAATATTCCACCATTTGAGGGTAGATATGTTCCTGATATATATCTTACTTGGGAGTTAGAAACTGAACAACGATTTACATGTTTACAATATCCTGAGGAGAGACGAGTTGCTGCTGCTGTTTGTGCTTTCACTAGTTTTGCATGTGTATGGTGGTCTGAACATTGTAGATTATATCCTATTCCAACTACTTGGGCTACTTTGAAAACTGCTATGCGTACGCGTTGGGTTCTACCATATTATCAACGTGAATTGCTTCAAAAATTGCAGCGTTTAAGACAAGGGAAAAATTCTGTAGAAGAATATTATCAGGAATTACAAACTGGCATGATTAGATGTGGTATTGTTGAGGAGAATGAAGCTATGCTTGCACGTTTTCTGGGTGGATTAAATAGAGAGATTCAGACCATTCTAGACTATAAGGAGTATACTAATATCACTCGTTTATTTCATCTAGCTTGTAAAGCTGAACGTGAAGTGCAGGATCGACAAGCATTGGGGCGAACTAACTTTTCTGCAGGCCGACCTTCCTCATGGACGCCGCGTGCATCTTCTACTTCAACTGCACCAGCACCTCAATCAGGTGCCTCCTACAGCCGTGATACAAGAAAACAGGAACAACCACCATTATCTGCCAAGAGCGCACCTGCGGGGCCTGCACAGCGTTCTTCTTCTTCCATGGCATCAACAGGGCACACAAGTGATATTATTTGTCGTCGTTGTAAGGGAGGAGGTCATTATGCGAGGGAATGCAAATCTCCGCGTGTGATGATTGCTACCGCGGATGGTGGATATGAGTCCGCTAGTGACTATGATGAGGAGACATTGGCTCTTATTACACGTGAAGAACATGGTGCAGATGATTCTGATCATGAGACGCAATACATGGCTCCTGAAGACGCTGACAGGTATGAATGTTTAGTTTCTCAACGTGTTTTGAGTGTGCAGGTCACACAAGCTGAGCAAAATCAGAGGCACAATTTGTTCCATACAAAGGGAGTTGTGAAGGAACGTTCTGTGCGCGTCATAATAGATGGAGGGAGCTGCAACAACTTGGCTAGCGTGGAGATGGTGGAGAAGCTTTCTCTCACCACAAGACCACATCCACATCCTTACTACATCCAATGGTTCAACAACAGCGGCAAGGTTAAGGTAACACGTATTGTTCGTGTGCATTTTAGTATCTCTACATATGCTGATTATGTTGATTGTGATGTGGTACCTATGCAAGCATGTTCCTTATTACTTGGTAGACCATGGCAATTTGATAAAAATTCTGTACACCATGGTAGAAACAATCACTATACTCTTGTTCATAAGGATAAAAATATTACTTTGCTTCCTATGACTCCTGATTCCATTTTGAAAGATGATATTAATAGAGCTAATAAAGCACAACAGGAGAAGAATAAGAGTGAAAATCAGATTGTGGCAAAAGAATTTGAGCAACAAAAGAAGCCTAATAATAAACCATCTAGTGTTGCTTCTGAAATTAAATTGAAAAGTGCATGTTTATTTGCCACCAAATCTGATATTGATGAGCTAGATTTCAGCAAATCTGTTTGCTATGCTTTTGTGTGCAAAGAGGCATTATTTTCATTCGAGGACGTGCCTTCCTCTTTGCCTCCCGCTGTCACTAACATTTTGCAGGAGTTCGCTGACGTTTTTCCACAAGACGTGCCACCGGGATTACCGCCTATTCGAGGGATTGAGCATCAGATTGACTTAATTCCCGGTGCTTCACTGCCAAACCGTGCACCATACCGTACCAATCCAGAGGAGACGAAGGAGATTATGCGTCAAGTACAAGAGCTTCTCGACAAAGGTTATATACGCGAATCCCTTAGTCCTTGTGCTGTTCCTATTATTCTAGTGCCGAAAAAGGATGGTACATCACGTATGTGTGTTGATTGTAGAGGCATTAATAATATTACTATTCGTTATCATCATCCTATTCCTAGGCTAGATGATATGCTTGATGAATTGAGTGGCTCTACAATATTCTCCAAAGTTGATTTGCGTAGTGGCTACCATCAAATTCGTATGAAATTGGGAGATGAATGGAAAACAGCATTTAAAACTAAGTTTGGATTATATGAGTGGTTAGTCATGCCTTTTGGGTTAACTAATGCACCTAGTACTTTCATGAGATAAATGAACGAAGTTTTACGTGCTTTCATTGGACGATTTGTGGTAGTTTACTTTGATGACATATTGATTTATAGCAGATATTTGGAAGAACATTTGGAACATTTACGTGCTGTTTTTATTGCTTTACGTGATGCACATTTGTTTGGTAACCTTGGGAAGTGCACCTTTTGCACCGACCAAGTATCTTTTCTTGGCTATGTTGTTACTCCACAGGGAATTGAAGTTGATAAAGCCAAGATTGAAGCTATTGAGAGTTGGCCGCAGCCCAAAACGGTCACACAAGTGAGGAGTTTTCTTGGCCTCGCTGGATTCTATAGGCGTTTTGTGAGAGATTTCAGCACCATTGCTGCACCTCTCAATGAGCTTACAAAGAAAGATGTGCCTTTTCTTTGGGGTACTGCACAGGAAGAAGCCTTCACGGTATTGAAAGATAAGTTGACACATGCTCCTTTACTCCAACTTCCTGATTTTAATAAGACTTTTGAGCTTGAATGTGATGCTAGTGGAATTGGATTAGGAGGTGTGTTATTACAAGATGGCAAACCTGTTGCATACTTTTCTGAAAAATTGAGTGGGCCTAGTCTGAATTATTCTACTTATGATAAGGAATTATATGCTCTTGTTCAGACTTTAGAAACATGGCAACATTATTTATGGCCCAAAGAATTTGTTATACATTCTGATCATGAATCTTTGAAACATATTAAAAGTCAAGCTAAACTGAATCGTAGACATGCTAAATGGGTTGAATTCATTGAGACTTTCCCTTATGTCATTAAACACAAGAAGGGAAAAGAAAATGTTATTGCTGATGCATTGTCTCGTCGCTATACTATGCTTTCACAACTTGACTTCAAAATATTTGGTTTGGAGACCATCAAAGATCAATATGTGCATGATGCTGATTTTAAAGATGTAATGCAGAATTGTAAAGAAGGAAGAATGTGGAACAAGTTTGTTGTTAACGATGGATTTGTGTTTCGTGCTAACAAGCTATGCATTCCAGCTAGCTCCGTTCGTCTTTTGTTGTTGCAGGAGGCGCATGGAGGCGGATTAATGGGACACTTTGGCGTGAAGAAGACGGAGGACGTACTTGCTACACATTTCTTTTGGCCAAAGATGAGACGGGATGTTGCGCGTTTTATTGCTCGCTGCACTACATGTCAAAAAGCTAAGTCACGACTCAATCCTCATGGTTTAAATATGCCTTTGCCTGTACCTAGTGTTCCTTGGGAGGATATATCTATGGACTTTGTTTTAGGTTTACCTCGAACAAAGAAGGGGAGGGATAGCATATTTGTTGTCGTGGATAGATTCTCGAAAATGGCACACTTTATACCATGTCATAAAAGCGATGATGCTGTTAATGTTGCTGATTTGTTCTTTCGTGAAATTATTCGCTTGCATGGTGTGCCAAATACTATTGTTTCAGATCGTGATACTAAATTTCTTAGCCACTTTTGGAGATGTTTATGGGCTAAGTTGGGGACTAAACTGCTTTTTAGTACTACTTGTCACCCCCAAACTGATGGACAAACTGAAGTAGTCAATAGAACGTTGTCTACTATGCTTAGGGCTGTTTTGAAGAATAATAAGAAAATGTGGGAGGAATGCTTGCCTCATATTGAATTTGCTTATAATCGTTCATTGCATTCTACTACTAAGATGTGCCCTTTTGAAGTTGTGTATGGTTTCCTACCTCGTGCACCTATTGATTTGTTGCCTCTTCCATCTTCGGAGAAGGTTAATTTTGATGCTAAACAACGTGCTGGATTGATTTTAAAAATGCATGAGTTAACTAAAGAAAACATTGAGCGCATGAATGCTAAATATAAACTTGCTGGAGATAAGGGTAGAAAACATGTTGTGTTTGCACCTGGAGATCTTGTTTGGTTACATTTGCGTAAGGATAGATTTCCTGATTTGCGCAAATCAAAGTTAATGCCACGTGCTGATGGTCCCTTTAAGGTGTTAGAGAAAATAAATGATAATGCATATAAACTTGAGCTGCCTGCAGATTTTGGGGTTAGTCCCACTTTTAACATTGCAGATTTGAAGCCTTATTTGGGTGAGGAAGATGAGTTTCCGTCGAGGACGACTTCATTTCAAGAAGGGGAGGATGATGAGGACATCAATACCATTGTTACACCCACAGGCCCTGCTGCTATACATACTGGACCAATTACTAGAGCTCGCGCACGCCAACTAAATTACCAGGTACTTTCGTTTCTTGGTAATGATTCTAATGTTCATGAGAATATGATGCTGCCTAAATTGGATACATTTGTTTTGCTTACAAATGAAGGGCCTAGCTTGGAGAAGGATGAACACTGGAGCAAGAACAAGCATGGAGATGATGGCATGCACAAGGGGAACAAGAACGGAGTTACAAGTGATGATTTCAGGACTTTGAAGCCACCATAATGGGTGCATGAAGCCTTGGATGAAATATACAAGATGCCACTTCATAAATTTCTTCCCGAGGCTATTTTAGGTGCTGCGTCACCTTATTATTGGGCCAGGCCCATGTAATTTCGAAATACATAAGTATAGGCTATTTTTAGAGTCCGTATGTGTGGGGAAACAAGAGATAGGGTTGATTTCGGACCCCTCCACCAAGGGCCACGAAATTCCCCCCTCTTCCTCCATATATACAGCCCTTAGGGCATCGTTTAGACTTTGGGTTTTGTTTAGATTAAAAGTTCGCCATAGCTGCAACTTCGCGTACTTCGTTTCTGTTCAACGACCAGACAAAGGCGTCACAGAACCCCACCTTGATCAATAAAGGTTTCATCTTATATTCGCAATACCCAGATTGCAATCTTAGTTTCTTGCTTGTTCTTCGTTTGCTCGCAGGAAACAGACCCTCGTGGTCAGGTTGATCGTGCTCCAGCGTGGTCAATAACCTCTCGGAGTTGGTTTAGCGATTGCTAAGGCGCGACGTCCTCGCACGTTCGTAGTCGGATCGTCAAAGTCGACTCCCACCAAAGCGATATCCATCATCTCATCGAAAGACGGGACACCTCCGCCTCTATCATATCTACCCTCAAATGGTGGAATATTCAATTTCAGTTTAGGAATATGGACATCATCTCGTACCTGAGGTGGTGGTGCAGGCCTACCATTACGAATATATACCTGAGGTTGACCTGCTGGTGGTGGTACAGGTGGCTGCACGTAGTGCTGATTTTGATCAACCTCATCCTCATAATCTCCCACATAATCATCCTCCTCCGCATCAGCAGCAGGAGCCACAGAAGTATCGACAGCAGCACCAACAGTTTGGCCAAACGCAAGAGGAACACGGCTTGCTCGGTGGAGGTCTGTTTCGCGACGTGGAGGTAGTCGTTGTTGTTGTTGTTGGAGAGGTGCGTTAGGTGCAGCGGGTGGTGGTGGTGGAAGACGCGCGAGCAATTCATTAAACTTGTTATCGAGCTTTGTTTCGAACGTCTTCTCAAGGCCAGTGATCTTCTCCATGACCTCTTCAAAATTGTTCAGCACATCTTGTACCTGTTCAGTCATCATTTGCTGAAACTTATCATGAAGCTCTTGTTCGATAAATTCTCCCAGTCAATCTCGTCGGCTTGTGATCCTGGCATGGTTAGCAGCAATAGAAACACACAAGAATATGATCCTACAGACTACGAACAAGTGGTGGTGGTGGGTGTCACAAATCCGTCAAGCAAAACTCAAATTCTTACCAGTTCTTACCCAGCAACAGGCGGTGATCGGCAACCGTTGTAGTCAAAACTCTCAAAGCTTGGATAGAGCGATTACCAGGGAGAGTCAAATGCACGACGTAGATGTATGTGGAGCTGGGAAGGCTTATAATATGGTAGCAAAAAGGGTCAGCAATAATCAATTCAGAGATGTAAAGTTGAATAAACGCTCAACGACGGTACTGTGCTGGTCCTAGGCTAGACTGTGCTAGAGACGCGAGCCTAGAACACCAACAAAATCACGGCACGGCACGTAAACAAGGGAGGAGCACACTCTGAATTTTTTTTCTCTTTTTTTTGCACTTTTTCCTCTTTTTTTTTGCTCTGCAACAAATTTTTTTCGAAAAAGTCTACAAATGGTCTAAAAACTGCCTAGCCAGAATTTTCCAGACTTAGTTTTTTTTAAATTGGAACTATTTTTCTTCTGCGGATGGCTCGGAAGTTGGGGAGTCCTTCTCTGTCACGACTCGGAGTATCGCGTGATCTGGAAATCGAGAACAATGCAACAATTACTGGACTCAGACTAGGACTGGTGGCGGAGATGAATCTGGTGGAACTCGGACTGGTGGCGGAGATGAATCTGGTGGAACACGGACAGGTGGCGGATATATGTTGCAGGTGAACTTGGATTGGCGTGATGGCGGCGGATATGTGGTGGCGTATATGGATTCGGATTGGCGGTGAATATGTGGTGGTGGTATATGGCAACAACGACGATGATGATGCGGTGGTGATATATGGCAGCGACGACGTGACAACCTGTGAACAGAACTCAAAACTCTAAAAGACTAGACGCTAAGACCAGCAACTGGACACGACGATGCAACCGCAAATTCAACAAAGCAAATACAGAAAAGATTATGCAAGGCTCAGATTGGTTCGGATGGGATGAACTAACCCTAATTTTTTTTTTGGCTTTTTCGTGGACTATAGGTATGAAGAACAGACTCGATCTAAACTACGAAAAACTGTAAAATCTCACCGAGCAACCTTGAAATCTGATACCACTTGATAGAGGCAAAGGTGTCCCATCTTTCGATGAGATGATGGATATCGCTTTGGTGGCAGTAGACTTTGACGATCCGACTACGAACGTGCGAGGACGTCGCGCCTTAGCAATCGCTAAACCAACTCCGAGAGGTTATTGACCACGCCGGAGCACGATCAACCTGACCACGAGGGTCTGTTTCCTGCGAGCAAATGAAGAACAAGCAAGAAACTGAGATTGCAATCTGGATATTGCGAATATAAGATGAAAGCTTTATTGATCAAGGTGGGGTTCTGTGACGCCTTTGTCTGGTCGTTGAACACAAACGAAGTACGCGAAGTTGCTGCTATGGCGAACTTTTAATCTAAACAAAACCCCCAAAGTCTAAACGGTGCCCTAAGGGCTGTATATATGGAGGAAGAGAGGGGGAATTTCGTGGCCCTTGGTGGAGGGGTCCGAAATCAACCCTATCTCTTGTTTCCCCACACATACGGACTCGAAAAATAGCCTATACTTATGTATTTCGAAATTACATGGGCCTGGCCCAATAAAAAGGTGACGCAGCACCTATAATAGCCTCAGGACGAAATTTATGAAGTGGCATCTTGTATATTTTGTCCAAGGCTTCATGCACCCATTATGGTGGCTTCAAAGTCCTGAAATCATCACTTGTAACTCCGTTCTTGTTCCCCTTGCGCATGGCATCATCTCCATGCTTGTTCTTGCTCCAGTGTTCATCCTTCTCCAAACTAGGCCCTTCATTTGTAAGCAAAACAAATGTATCCAATTTAGGCAGCATCATATTCTCATGAACATTAGAATCATTACCAAGAAATGAAAGTACCTGATAATTTAATTGGCGTGCGCGAGCTCTAGTAATTGGTCCCGTATATGTAGCAGTAGGGGCTGTGGGTGTAACAATGGTATTGATGTCCTCATCAGAAAATCAGATTGTGGCAAAAGAATTTGAGCAACAAATGAAGCCTAATAATAAACCATCTAGTGTTGCTTCTGAAATTAAATTGAAAAGTGCATGTTTATTTGCCACCAAATCTGATATTGATGAGCTAGATTTCAGCAAATCTGTTTGCTATGCATTTGTGTGCAAAGAGGCATTATTTTCATTCGAGGACGTGCCTTCCTCTTTGCCTCCTGCTATCACTAACATTTTGCAGGAGTTCGCTGACGTCTTTCCACAAGACGTGCCACCGGGATTACCACCTATTCGAGGGATTGAGCATCAAATCGACTTAATTCCCGGTGCTTCACTGCCAAACCGTGCGCCATACCGTACCAATCCAGAGGAGACGAAGGAGATTATGCATCAAGTACAAGAGCTTCTCGACAAAGGTTATATACGCGAATCCCTTAGTCCTTGTGCTGTTCCTATTATTCTAGTGCCGAAAAAGGATGGTACATCGCGTATGTGTGTTGATTGTAGAGGCATTAATAATATTACTATTCGTTATCGTCATCCTATTCCTAGGCTAGATGATATGCTTGATGAATTGAGTGGCTCTACAATATTCTCCAAAGTTGATTTGCGTAGTGGATACCATCAAATTCATATGAAATTGGGGGATGAATGGAAAACAACATTTAAAACTAAGTTTGGATTATATGAGTGGTTAGTCATGCCTTTTGGGTTAACTAATGCGCCTAGTACTTTCATGAGACTAATGAACGAAGTTTTATGTGCTTTCATTGGACAATTTGTGGTAGTCTATTTTGATGATATACTGATTTATAGCAGATCTTTGGAAGAACATTTGGAACATTTACGTGCTGCTTTTATTGCTCTACGTGATGCACGTTTGTTTGGTAACCTTGGGAAGTGCACCTTTTGCACCGAACGAGTATCTTCTCTTGGCTATGTTGTTACTCCACAGGGAATTGAAGTTGATAAAGCCAAGAATGAAGCTATTGAGAGTTGCCGCAGCCCAAAACGGTCACACAAGTGAGGAGTTTTCTTGGCCTCGCTGGATTCTATAGGCGTTTTGTGAGAGATTTCAGCACCATTGTTGCACCTCTCAATGAGCTTACAAAGAAATATGTGCCTTTTCTTTGGGGTACCGCACAGGAAGAAGCCTTCTCGGTATTGAAAGATAAGTTGACACATGCTCCTTTACTCCAACTTCCTGATTTTAATAAGACTTTTGAGCTTGAATGTGATGCTAGTGGAATTGGATTAGGAGGTGTGTTATTACAAGATGGCAAACCTGTTGCATACTTTTCTGAAAAATTGAGTGGGCCTAGTCTGAATTATTCTACTTATGATAAAGAATTATATGCTCTTGTTCGGACTTTAGAAACATGGCAACATTATTTATGGCCCAAAGAATTTGTTATACATTCTGATCATGAATCTTTGAAACATATTAAAAGTCAAGCTAAACTGAATCGTAGACGTGCTAAATGGGTTGAATTCATTGAGACTTTCCCTTATGTCATTAAACACAAGAAGGGAAAAGAAAATGTTATTGCTGATGCTTTGTCTCGTCGCTATACTATGCTTTCACAACTTGACTTCAAAATATTTGGTTTGGAGACCATCAAAGATCAATATGTGCATGATGCTGATTTTAAAGATGTAATGCAGAATTGTAAAGAAGGAAGAATGTGGAACAAGTTTGTTGTTAACGATGGATTTGTGTTTCGTGCTAACAAGCTATGCATTCCAGCTAGCTCCGTTCGTCTTTTGTTGTTGCAGGAGGCGCATGGAGGAGGATTAATGAGACACTTTGGCGTGAAGAAGACGGAGGACGTACTTGCTACACATTTCTTTTGGCCAAAGATGAGACGGGATGTTGAGGTTTTATTGCTCGCTGCACTACATGTCAAAAAGCTAAGTCACGACTCAATCCTCATGGTTTATATATGCCTTTGCCTGTACCTAGTGTTCCTTGGGAGGATATATCTATGGACTTTGTTTTAGGTTTACCTCGAACAAAGAAGGGGAGGGATAGCATATTTGTTGTCGTGGATAGATTCTCGAAAATGGCACACTTTATACCATGTCATAAAAGCGATGATGCTGTTAATGTTGCTGATTTGTTCTTTCGTGAAATTATTCGCTTGCATGGTGTGCCAAATACTATTGTTTCAGATCGTGATACTAAATTTCTTAGCCACTTTTGGAGATGTTTATGGGCTAAGTTGGGGACTAAACTGCTTTTTAGTACTACTTGTCACCCCCAAACTGATGGCCAAACTGAAGTAGTCAATAGAACATTGTCTACTATGCTTGGGGCTGTTTTGAAGAGTAATAAAAAAATGTGGGAGGAATGCTTGCCTCATATTGAATTTGCTTATAATCGTTCATTGCATTCTACTACTAAGATGTGCCCTTTTGAAGTTGTGTATGGTTTCCTACCTCGTGCACCTATTGATTTGTTGCCTCTTCCATCTTCGGAGAAGGTTAATTTTGATGCTAAACAACGTGCTGAATTGATTTTAAAAATGCATGAGTTAACTAAGGAAAACATTGAGCGTATGAATGCCAAATATAAACTTGCTGGAGATAAGGGTAGAAAACATGTTGTGTTTGCACCTGGAGATCTTGTTTGGTTACATTTGCGTAAGGATAGATTTCCTGATTTGCACATATCAAAACTCATGTGATGAGGACATCAATACAATTGTTACACCCACAGCCCCTGCTGCTATACATACTGGACCAATTACTAGAGCTCGTGCACGCCAACTAAATTACCAGGTACTTTCGTTTCTTGGTAATGATTCTAATGTTCATGAGAATATGATGCTGCCTAAATTTGATACATTTGTTTTGCTTACAAATGAAGGGCCTAGCTTGGAGAAGGATGAACATTGGAGCAAGAACAAGCATGGAGATGATGGCATGCGCAAGGGAAACAAGAACGGAGTTACAAGTGATGATTTCAGGACTTTGAAGCGACCATAATGGGTGCATGAAGCCTTGGACGAAATATACAAGATGCCACTTCATAAATTTCGTCCCGAGGCTATTTTAGGTGCTGCGTCACCTTTTTATTGGGCCAGGCCCATGTAATTTCGAAATACATAAGTATAGGCTATTTTTAGAGTCCGTATGTGTGGGGAAACAAGAGATAGGGTTGATTTCGGACCCCTCCACCAAGGGCCACGAAATTCCCCCTCTTCCTCCATATATACAGCCCTTAGGGCATCGTTTAGACTTTGGGTTTTGTTTAGAATAAAAGTTCGCCATAGCTGCAACTTCGCGTACTTCGTTTGTGTTCAACGACCAGACAAAGGCGTCACAGAACCCCACCTTGATCAATAAAGCTTTCATCTTATATTCGCAATATCCAGATTGCAATCTCAGTTTCTTGCTTGTTCTTCGTTTGCTCGCAGGAAACAGACCGTCGTGGTCAGGTTGATCGTGCTCCGGCGTGGTCAATAACCTCTCGGAGTTGGTTTAGCGATTGCTAAGGCGCGACGTCTTCGCACGTTCGTAGTCGGATCGTCAAAGTCGACTTCCACCAAAGCGATATCCATCATCTCACCGAAAGACGGGACACCTTTGCCTCTATCAAGTGGTATCAAATTTCCAGGTTGCTCGGTGAGATTTTACAGTTTTTCGTAGTTTAGATCGAGTCTGTTCTTCATACCTACAGTCCACGAAAAAGCCACAAAAAAAATTAGGGTTAGTTCATCATATCCGAACCAATCTGAGCCTTTGCATAATCTTTTTAGGGTTTTGCTTTGTTGAATTTGCGGTTTCATCATCGTGTCTAGTTGCTGGTCTTAGAGTCTAGTCTTTTAGAGTTTCGAGTTCTGGTCATAAGTTGTCATGCCGCCGCCGCACCATCATCATCGCCCCTGCCATCTACCACCACCGCTCCGAATTCGTATCCATATACCACCACCAATCCGTGCCCATATACCACCACCGATCCATATCCATATACTACCACCGCTACCACCACCGCTGCCATATACCACCACCATATATCCACCACCAATCCGAGTTCCTTGCTTATTAGGTTTGTTTTCGGGATCCATCTAGATTCCGATTCGTGTTTCCTTGCCGGAGTAGGTTTCGGAAAAAAAAAACAAAAAAAAAAGAGTCGGGTAGCCACGCTCCGTTTAGGCCCAAAATTTTTCGAAAACGCATTTTTCGAAAAAATTTCTGGCTATCCTATTTTTAGGTGTTTCTGAGTGTTTTGAGACAGGTGCCATTATAGGAAGTTTTTTTTGACCCGTTTCCAGTTTTTGGGTCCGGGCAGTCGAAAAAAAAAAATTGGTCGAAAAATTTCGTGCCCATCCTGTCAGTTTGAGCTAGGAAGAGTTTTGAGATACTCGCCATTATAGTGATTTTTCGCAAAAAAAAAGAGCGAAAAAAAATATTCAGAGTGTGCTTTTCCCTTGTTTACGTGCCGCGCCGTGATTTTGTTGGTGTTCTAGGCTCGCGTCTCTAGCACAGTCTAGCCTAGGACCAGCACAGTACCGTCGTTGAGCGTTTATTCAACTTTGCATCTCTGAATTGATTATTGCTGACCCTTTTTGCTACCATAGTATAAGCCTTCCCAGCTCCACATACATCTACGTCGTGCGTTTGACTCTCCCTGGTAATCGCTCTATCCAAGCTTTGAGAGTTGTGACTACAACGGTTGCCGATCACCGCCTGTTGCTGGGTAAGAACTGGTAAGAATTTGAGTTTTGCTTGACGGATTTGTGACACCCACCACCACCACTTGTTCGTAGTCTGTAGGATCATATTCTTGTGTGTTTCTATTGCTGCTAACCATGCCAGGATCACAAGCCGACGAGATTGACTGGGAGAATTTATCGAACAAGGAGCTTCATGATAAGTTTTAGCAAATGATGACTGAACAGGTGCAAGATGTGCTGAACAATTTTGAAGAGGCCATGGAGGCCTTGAGAAGACGTTCGAAACAAAGCTCGATAACAGATTTAATGAATTGCTCACGCGTCTTCCACCACCACCACCCGCTGCACCTAACGCACCTCTCCAACAACAACAACAACGACTACCTCCACGTCGCGAAATAGACCTTCGCCGAGCGAGCCGTGTTCCTCTTGCGTTTGGCCAAACTGTTGGTGCTGCTGTTGATACTTCTGTGGCTCCTGCTACTGCTGTTGCTGGTACCCAGGAGGATGATGAGTATGCGGGCGATTATGAGGATGAGGTTGATCAAAATCAGATCTACGAGCAGCCACCAGCACCACCACCAGCAGGTCGACCTCAGGTATATATTCGTAATGGTAGGCCTGCACCACCACCTCAGGTACGAGATGATGTCCATATTCCTAAACTGAAATTGAATATTCCACCATTTGAGGGTAGATATGTTCCTGATATATATCTTACTTGGGAGTTAGAAACTGAACAACGATTTACATGTTTACAATATCCTGAGGAGAGACGAGTTGCTGCTGCTGTTTGTACTTTCACTAGTTTTGCATGTGTATTGATGAGGACATCAATACAATTGTTACACCCACAGCCCCTGCTGCTATACATACTGGACCAATTACTAGAGCTCGTGCACGCCAACTAAATTACCAGGTACTTTCGTTTCTTGGTAATGATTCTAATGTTCATGAGAATATGATGCTGCCTAAATTGGATACATTTGTTTTGCTTACAAATGAAGGGCCTAGCTTGGAGAAGGATGAACATTGGAGCAAGAACAAGCATGGAGATGATGGCATGCGCAAGGGGAACAAGAATGGAGTTACAAGTGATGATTTCAGGACTTTGAAGCCACCATAATGGGTGCATGAAGCCTTGGACGAAATATACAAGATGCCACTTCATAAATTTCGTCCCGAGGCTATTTTAGGTGCTGCGTCACCTTATTATTGGGCCAGGCCCATGTAATTTCGAAATACATAAGTATAGGCTATTTTTAGAGTCCGTATGTGTGGGGAAACAAGAGATAGGGTTGATTTCCGACTCCTCCACCAAGGGCCACGAAATTCCCCCCCCCCCTCTTCCTCCATATATACAGCCCTTAGGGCATCGTTTAGACTTTGGGTTTTGTTTAGATTAAAAGTTCGCCATAGCTGCAACTTCGCGTACTTCGTTTGTGTTCAACGACCAGACAAAGGCGTCACAGAACCCCACCTTGATCAATAAAGCTTTCATCTTATATTCGCAATATCCAGATTGCAATCTTAGTTTCTTGCTTGTTCTTCGTTTGCTCGCAGGAAACAGACCCTCGTGGTCAGGTTGATCGTGCCCCGGCGTGGTCAATAACCTCTCGGAGTTGGTTTAGCGATTGCTAAGGCGCGACGTCCTCGCACGTTCGTAGTCGGATCGTCAAAGTCGACTTCCACCAAAGCGAAATCCACCATCTCATTGAAAGACGGGACACCTTTGCCTCTATCACTTTCCAACCCAATTGGAATCACCTTCAAATTCGTCCGGAGCGTTGAGTTGTGGACGAAACAATCTGATGCTGCAGCAGAATCCGAGTCAAACTACAAGTCCAAAGGTGTTACATCACCTCCACTTGGGCCCATTGGCCTTGTACGACCTAGATTTAGTTTTAGGCTGCCTTGGGACGTCCTCCCACCTCCTTGGCCGCCACCCCTTGCTCCTATATAAGTAGATCCATCTAGTAGCTTTTCCTTGGGTTTTGTTTAGATTAAAAGTTCGCCATAGCTGCAACTTCGCGTACTTCGTTTGTGTTCAACGACCAGACAAAGGCGTCACAGAACCCCACCTTGATCAATAAAGCTTTCATCTTATATTCGCAATATCCAGATTGCAATCTCAGTTTCTTGCTTGTTCTTCGTTTGCTCGCAGGAAACAGACCCTCGTGGTCAGGTTGATCGTGCTCCGGCGTGGTCAATAACCTCTGATAGAGGCGGGGGTCCCGATCTTTCGATGAGATGATAACTATCGATTTGGTGAGGATGACTTTGACGATCCGACTACAAACGTGCACGACGTTGCGCCTTAGCAATCGCTAAACCAACTCCGAGAGGTTATTGACCACGCTGGAGCACAATCAACCTGACCACGAAGGTCTATTCCTGCAAGCAATCGAAGAACAAGCAAGAATATGATAAAAGTAATCTGAATATTGCGAGTATATATGAAGTATTGATAAAGGTGGGGATCCGTAAGCGGTCTTTGTCTGGTCGTTGGACACAAACGAAGTACACGAAGTTGCAATGGCTAACTTTTAACTAAACAAATCCCAAGGAAAAGCTACTAGATGGATCTACTTATATAGGAGCAAGGGGTGGCGGCCAAGGAGGTGGGAGGACGTCCCAAGGCAGCCTAAAACTAAATCTAGGTCGTACAAGGCCAATGGGCCCAAGTGGAGGTGATGTAACACCTTTGGACTTGTACTTTGACTCGGATTCTGCTGCAGCATCAGATTGTTTCGTCCACAACTCAACGCTCCGTACGAATTTGAAGGTGATTCCAATTGGGTTGGAAAGTGCACGAAATCTAGTTTCCAACAAAAAAAGAATCACCCAATTCGGAGTCCGTATGAAAAACTTGTGTGCGTTTTGAGTCAGGTGTGTCTGTGCAGTCCGAATCTGAATCCAGAACGTGAGAGACTTGGACTCTATCTTCTCTTGGGCCAAAAGTGACGTGAGAGAACTTTTTGGACAGCAAATAAACATCTCTTTCTTCCTTATCTTCATATGTGGATTGTACAAATGTCCCATACACCTGCAATTAGACAAAACACAAAAGTGTGTGAAGTATTTTTGTTCTGGATAACATAAATAGATTATTGAATAGTTTGCACTAGAAATCACCTGACAAATATGCATATATGCAATATTTTTGGTCATATCCAAGGTAGTCATGTCCTCATCAGTCGTTAACGATGGATTTGTGTTTCGTGCTAACAAGCTATGCATTCCAGCTAGCTCCGTTCGTCTTTTGTTGTTGCAGGAGGCGCATGGAGGAGGATTAATGGGACACTTTGGCGTGAAGAAGACGGAGGACGTACTTGCTACACATTTATTTTGGCCAAAGATGAGACGGGATGTTGAGCGTTTTATTGCTCGCTGCACTACATGTCAAAAAGCTAAGTCACGACTCAATCCTCATTGTTTATATATGCCTTTGCCTGTACCTAGTGTTCCTTGGGAGGATATATCTATGGACTTTGTTTTAGGTTTACCTCGAACAAAGAAGGGGAGGGATAGCATATTTGTTGTCGTGGATAGATTCTCGAAAATGGCACACTTTATACCATGTCATAAAAGCGATGATGCTGTTAATGTTGCTGATTTGTTCTTTCATGAAATTATTCGCTTGCATGGTGTGCCAAATACTATTGTTTCAGATCGTGATACTAAATTTCTTAGCCACTTTTGGAGATGTTTATGGGCTAAGTTGGGGACTAAACTGCTTTTTAGTACTACTTGTCACCCCCAAACTGATGGACAAACTGAAGTAGTCAATAGAACGTTGTCTACTATGCTTAGGGCTGTTTTGAAGAATAATAAGAAAATGTGGGAGGAATGCTCGCCTCATATTGAATTTTCTTATAATCGTTCATTGCATTCTACTACTAAGATGTGCCCTTTTGAAGTTGTGTATGGTTTCCTACCTCGTGCACCTATTGATTTGTTGCCTCTTCCATCTTCGGAGAAGGTTAATTTTGATGCTAAACAACGTGCTGAATTGATTTCAAAAATGCATGAGTTAACTAAGGAAAACATTGAGCGTATGAATGCTAAATATAAACTTGCTGGAGATAAGGGTAGAAAACATGTTGTGTTTGCACCTGGAGATCTTGTTTGGTTACATTTGCGTAAGGATAGATTTCCTGATTTGCGCAAATCAAAGCTAATGCCACGTGCTGATGGTCCCTTTAAGGTGTTAGAGAAAATAAATGATAATGCATATAAACTTGAGCTGCCTGCAGATTTTGGGGTTAGTCCCACTTTTAACATTGCAGATTTGAAGCCTTATTTGGGTGAGGAAGATGAACTTCCGTCGAGGACGACTTCATTTCAAGAAGGGGAGGATGATGAGGACATCAATACAATTGTTACACCCAAAGCCCCTGCTGCTATACATACTGGACCAATTACTAGAGCTCGTGCACGCCAACTAAATTACCAGGTACTTTTGTTTCTTGGTAATGATTCTAATGTTCATGAGAATATGATGCTGCCTAAATTGGATACATTTGTTTTGCTTACAAATGAAGGGCCTAGCTTGGAGAAGGATGAACATTGGAGCAAGAACAAGCATGGAGATGATGGCATGCGCAAGGGAAACAAGAACGGAGTTACAAGTGATGATTTCAGGACTTTGAAGCCACCATAATGGGTGCATGAAGCCTTGGACGAAGTATACAAGATGCCACTTCATAAATTTCGTCCCGAGGCTATTTTAGGTGCTGCATCACCTTTTTATTGGGCCAGGCCCATGTAATTTCGAAATACATAAGTATAGGCTATTTTTAGAGTCCGTATGTGTGGGGAAACAAGAGATAGGGTTGATTTCGGACCCCTCCACCAAGGGCCACGAAATTCCCCCTCTTCCTCCATATATACAGCCCTTAGGGCATCGTTTAGACTTTGGGTTTTGTTTAGATTAAAAGTTCGCCATAGCTGCAACTTCGCGTACTTCGTTTGTGTTCAATGACCGGACAAAGGCGTCACAGAACCCCACCTTGATCAATAAAGCTTTCATCTTATATTCGCAATATCCAGATTGCAATCTCAGTTTCTTGCTTGTTCTTCATTTGCTCGCAGGAAACAGACCCTGGTGGTCAGGTTGATCGTGCTCCGGCGTGGTCAATAACCTCTCGGAGTTGGTTTAGCGATTGCTAAGGCGCGACGTCTTCGCACGTTCGTAGTCGGATCGTCAAAGTCGACTTCCACCAAAGCGATATCCATCATCTCACCGAAAGATGGGACACCTTTGCCTCTATCATCATGCCACGGGCTGATGGTCCCTTTAAGGTGTTAGAGAAAATAAATGATAATGCATATAAACTTGAGCTGCCTGCAGATTTTGGGGTTAGTCCCACTTTTAACATTGCAGATTTGAAGCCTTATTTGGGTGAGGAAGATAAGCTTCCGTCGAGGACGACTTCATTTCAAGAAGGGGAGGATGATGAGGACATCAATACCATTGTTACACCCACAGCCCCTGCTGCTATACATACTGGACAAATTACTAGAGCTCGCGCACGCCAACTAAATTACCAGGTACTTTCGTTTCTTGGTAATGATTCTAATGTTCATGAGAATATGATGCTGCCTAAATTGGATACATTTGTTTTGCTTACAAATGAAGGGCCTAGCTTGGAGAAGGATGAACATTGGAGCAAGAACAGGCATGGAGATGATGGCATGCGCAAGGGGAACAAGAACAGAGTTACAAGTGATGATTTCAGGTCTTTGAAGCCTCCATAACGAGTGGATGAAGCCTTGGACGAAATATACAAGATGTCACTTCATAAATTTTGTCCAGAGGCTATTATAGGTGCTGCGTCACCTTTTTATTGGGCCAGGCCCATGTAATTTCGAAATACATAAGTATAGGCTATTTTTAGAGTCCGTATGTGTGGGGAAACAAGAGATAGGGTTGATTTCGGACCCCTCCACCAAGGGCCACGAAATTCCCCATCTCTTCCTCCATATATACAGCCCTTAGGGCACCGTTTAGACGTTGGGTTTTGTTTAGATTAAAAGTTTGCCATAGCTGCAACTTCGCGTACTTCGTTTGTGTTCAACGACCAGACAAAGGCGTCACAGAACCCCACCTTGATCAATAAAGCTTTCATCTTATATTCGCAATATCCAGATTGCAATCTTAGTTTCTTGCTTGTTCTTCGTTTGCTCGCAGGAAACAGACCCTCGTGGTCAGGTTGATCGTGCTCTGGCGTGGTCAATAACCTCTCGGAGTTGGTTTAGCGATTGCTAAGGCGCGACGTCCTCGCACGTTCGTAGTCGGATCGTCAAAGTCGACTTCCACCAAAGCGATATCCATCATCTCATCGAAAGACGGGACACCTTTGCCTCTATCACTTTGCTAGGTGAGCCTCGGTTGGGGCGGGGGGCGAGGCATGCATTCATAGCTTAGGATTCCCTTCGTGCCAACATGAGGGGGTGGGGCAAGCAATATCGTGCGCTTTGTGAGATAGGCGCGACATCGAAGTTGCATTTGGTATTTTAAAATCAAACCACCCTTTCCGTACATTAAATTTGGTCCACATGCAAGTGTGTTCGTGTTCTGACCCTCTCCCGCGTCATTTTTGCTAAATTTATGAAGATTAGACAAGTCGGATGACGCAACAGACACGGTTCACTCAAACTAACTGTGTGCCACGCTGGCGCTCCTGTCACGCACACATCCGCACAGTACATTGGGCTCCATGAGGCTCCCCCTCTCAAAAATATCTGCCTGCCTCGAGGGTTTTTCTGTTTCATAACACATAGTTGTTATCTCCAGACCGTGTGCGATGTTTCTTCTTCCCAATCCCACTGCACCCCTAGAAAATTTCTGCCCGCCTCGAGGAGTGTTTTTGTGTTTCATAACACACGGTTGTTATCTCTGGACCGTGTGCGATGTTTCTTGTTCCCAATCCCGCACGCCCCTAGAAAATATCTGCCCGCCTCGAGGGTTTTTCTGTTTCATAACACACGGTTGTTATCTCCGGACCGTGTGGGACCATCATCAAAAATTTCGTTAGCCCCGGCATTTCACTACCGCGTTTGACTACCAGTTTCAACAATACCACTGAATGACTACATTTGATTGCTGCATCTTGTAGTTAAACACGCCTTTCCATTTTTATTTAACAATAACCAGTGTACTTAGACTGGCACGATACCAGTTTGAATGACTATGTTTGCTTGTTGTTAAATGTTAGGCTTGTTGCAGTTAACACACCTTTTCACTTGTTTTGCTTTACTAGCGTGCTTAAACCTGCACACTGAAGCTATCTTTTGGAGATTATTTTGTCTGCCATGGATTATTTTGGTTGATGTTTAGCCTGTTGTGCTTGACATGCTTCTCGATGTCCCTACACAGGACAATTTTGGGAACGACTGCTGTTTCCCATCGAGGTTAGTTTCATCCCATGGCTTATATATGCTCACTGTTCAGGATATCGGTAGGTGGTACCATATAGGCCGGGGGCTGATAAGAGACTAATCGGTGAATCTGACTTTTAACTGAATATATCTGCAACCCATTTGTTGTTAGGTTAACTAGGGCCATATGTAATATATCCGAGGCTACATAGCAACATGCACTATACTTAATGTCTACATATGCAATCCTAGTTACATAGCAACAAGGAAGAGTGTTACCTTAATGTTCTGATGATGTCTAGATAAACGTAGAAGAGCAGCAGCAGCAACAACAACAACAACAACACAACCCTGTTTGGATACTTAACTTAGCTTAGAGGTTAGAGTTAGTTTCTAGCTCATGACTAACCCTGAACTAACTCCATCCAAAGAGGTGTTTTGAGGACATGATTAGATACTTAGATTGACAATAAATGCACTAGGAGAACTAGCTCCAACTAGCACCTCTTGGGTTGGATAGTTTTTTTGGGTGGGTTATAGATGCAACTAGCTCAAACTAGCCCTCATGTTTAGATATACTTTAGGGCTATTTGAGCCCGAACTAGCTCAAACTAACTCTAACCCATGGATACAGTAGCAGTTAATCAGCCAATAATTTGTAAGAATGCAATGAACTCCTTCTGGCCCATAATATAAGATGTTAATTCATCTAATATGTGAGTATATTGGATGTTATAAGATATTATATAAGAGTGTTGTACTACATCATTGTGCAATTGGTGTTTATCTTCTAATATTAACTTGGTGCTTTTAGGTACATATGTCATTGGTAAACATCCACCTTCGACCCTTTCTGCGTATGGGGAAATGAGATATCGATGAACCAGCATCAAGTGAGGAAGATGATAAAGATTGTTAGTGAAATGGGTCAAAAGATGGCAATTAAACTATTTGTTTACACTTTATCCAATACAGTAGCAAACTGCAGGATGGTAAGTAAGAACTCTACAGCCTTCTTTTTACTGCCCATAATGAGTTGTGTTAGATGACAATGTCTGAATCTTTTTTCCTTTGTAGTGGTTCCCAAAGCAGTTTACTAAAGATTACCTCTCAATGATTGGTGGGCATGCAAAGGTTAAAGTATTTCGATCAAAACACGATGATTATCTAGATGTTTCCATGAAGATCGCGAAGGGTGGGCGGTCGGCCATCACAAGGGGTTGGACTACAGTTGTGCGTGCCTTCTGCATGGAGGAGGCACAATATGGGCATTCCGCTTCACCTTGTTGAGCAGCCAGAATGTATTTCGCCTCTTTATTTACCGTCTTTAATAGTACAAGTATACAACTGTGGTTCATCATTCTTTATTTGGTTCTTATGTAACTCTTGATGTGTACCTATGAATCGAATAATTCATTGGTTGTCTGAACCTGATGGATATGAATAAAGCTATAGCATACATTCAATTTCAAGTTGATATAGTAGCAATTAAATTACGGTGAAATTATGCTCTCCATGTTGTTACGACACACACGGTTGGTAAAATACAAACGTTTGCGATATACACCATAATCCGAGACGGTTCACAGAGAGGAAACATGTGCAAGCGTGCACACAGTTGCCTTTTGCAAAGCGTGTGCGATGTTAGACAATATCACAAACGATGCTGGCAGACTAACCATTTGCGATAGTTGCCTTATCGTACACGATTCGCAACCATGATCTATTTCTGATGAAGTATGCATCATAAACATTGCACCACGGAATAGCGTGTGCGATAGTTGCCTTATCATACATGATTTGCAACCATGAACTATTTCTGATGAAGTATGCATCATAAACGTTGCCCCATAGAATAGTGTGTGCGATAGTTGTCGTGTACGACGATGTTACGACGGTCCGATGTTTCGTAATCCTATCTGACACTCGTACGATGATTAGCTAATCTTCTTAATTAGTTATCGCATACGGTTTGTGAAAAGCGAATGTGTGTGATTGTATGCTTATCATACACGTTCTATAATAGTGAACCATTTGTGATGGGCCGGGCATCGTAAACGTAGCACCACAGAATACCGACTGCGATGGCAATGCGACCATAAATGAAAAGGAGTACTGTAGTGTCCCTATCCCCGATGGTTTCTGGGTCGTGTGGGAAGGACCCCCTAATCGCCCACACTGACTAGGTGACGGTTCCAAATGCCGTCGCGAAAAGGGGTTTTAAACCGTTTGTATAGTGCTACCTCTTGAGCATGCGTTGGTTTTCCCTTGAAGAGGAAAGGGTGATGCAGCAAAGTAGCGTAAGTATTTCCCTCAGTTTTTGAGAACCAAGGTATCAATCTAGTAGGAGGCTACACTCAAATCCCTCGTACTTGCACAAACAAATAAGAACCTTGCAACCAACACGATAAAGGGGTTGTCAATCCCTTCAAGGCCACTTGCAAAAGTGAGATCTGATAGAGATAATAAGATAAATATTTTTGGTATTTTTATGATATAGATTGGAAAGTAAAGATTGCAAAATAAAATAGATCGGAAACTTATATGATGGAAAATAGACCCGGGGGCCACAGGTTTTGATGCGGAGCATCCCACGTTCATCCCCATGTACACTCCGACTACTCTCCAAACCCCAAGAGGACATATGACGAGACCTCGAAGATACACCATTGGACACAAGGTGAACTCGCTCCTCTATGAACCTTCACTTTCCATATGTGAGACATGGCTACTACGTCAAACGTGTGTGCTATGCATGTCCAGGAACCAAGAGGAAGGCCATGTAATAGCTACGAGCATTGGACAAGACGGCGAGGACACCAAGCGCGAGGAACAAGAGGAAGAGCTGCTGGGAAGCTACAGCGCTCGGACGTCCGACAACCAGAGGAGGACCGGCGATCTCCGGACGTCCGACACCTGGAGACTCCACCAGCCAGATCGACCGCAGCCGAGGCAACCTACAGCGCCCGGGCGACCGCCAGACACCAGACGTCCGACACTCACCAGCGCCCGGATGACCAACACCGACCGGATGTCTGACCCCACCTGTCCAGAGCCAAAACGCCGGACGTCCGACATGCACCGGACGACCGGACCCTCGCGAGCCTCCGGACGTCCGGTACCTGTCGGACATCTGACGCCTGTGCGTCCGCCCGTGTGTTGGGCCGAAGCCACTTACCCCTTCGTGGACCTAGACTATATATACTCCTCCACCTCCTCCTAGATAAGGTTAGCGATGATTTAGCTCATTTGTGAGATAGAGCTTCGCTCATCCATCGGATCTCCTCCTCGTGAGAGACCGCGACCTCTTCGGAGAAGATCCACTTGGATTCAAGACCCCTTTACGGGAAGATCCCCTCTTGGATTCAAGACCTCCTCTCGGAGAAGAACGGCTACCCTTGTATCCTTCCTTTGTTGATTTTGAATCTTGTGCTACCTTATGTGTTTGATAATCTAGCCCTTGTGTGATCGATACTTGTCGGTTGAGTGATTCTCTCGTTTCTCCCCGTGTTTTCCCTTGCCTTTTCCGCGCGTTCTTCGTGTTTCCCCGTAGGATCCACTCCAAACGTGAAAGATCGGCCCCATAGGGATCCGCCCTACATCATGTTTCACTAGTGGCTTCTCTCAAGATAGCATAAGTATTACGGTGGGTGAACAACTTACTGTCGAGCAATTGATAGAAAAGTGCATAGTTATGAGAATATCTAGGCATGATCATGTATATAGGCATCACGTCCGCAACAAGTAGATCGAAATGATTCTGCGTCTACTACTATTACTCCACACATCGATCGCTATCCAGCATGCATCTAGAGTATTAAGTTCATAAGAACAGAGTAACGCATTAGGCAAGATGACATGATGTAGAGGGATAAACTCAAGCAATATGATATAAACCCCATCTTTTTATCCTCAATGGCAACAATACAATACGTGCCTTGTTGCCCCTGCCGTCAATGGGAAAGGACACCGCAATATTGAAACAAAGTTAAGCACTTCTCCCATTGCAAGAAAGATCAATCTAGTAGGCCAAACCAAACTGATAATTTGAAGAAACTTGCAAAGATAAGAAATCATACATAAAAGAATTCAGAGGAGATTCAAATATTGTTCTTAGATAATCTTGATCATAAACCCACAATTCATCGGATCTCAACAAACACAACGCAAAAAGAATTACATCGAATAGATCTCCAAGAAGATCGAGGAGAACTTTGTATTGAGACCCAAAGAGAGAGAAGAAGCAATCTAGCTAATAACTATGGACCCGAAGGTCTGAGGTAAACTACTCACACTTCATCGGAGAGGCTAAGGTGTTGATGTAGAAGCCCTCCGTGATCAATTCCCCCTCCGACGGAGCACCGGAAAAGGCCCCAAGATGGGATCTCAAGGGTACAGAAGGTTGCGGCGGTGGAAATAGTGTTTCGTGGTGCTCCTGGATGTTTTCGGGGTATATGAGTATATATAGGCGAAAGAAGTAGGTCGGTGGAGCCACGAGGGGCCCACGAGGGTGGGGGGCGCGCCGACCCCCTTGGGCGCGCCCTCCTACCTCGTGGCTGCCTTGTTGCTTCCTTGACGTCCACTCCAAGTCTCCTGGATTGCATTTGCTCCAAAAACGATTCTCCCGAAGGTTTCATTCCGTTTGGACTCCGTTTGATATTCCTTTTCTGCGAAACACTGAAATAGGCAAAAAAAACAACAATTTGCACTGGGCCTCCGGTTAATAGGTTAGTCCCAAAAATAATATAAAAGTGCATAATAAAGCCCATTAAACATCCAAAACAGATAATATAATAGCATGGAATAACAAAAAATTATAGATACGTTGGAGACGTATCAAGCATCCTCGAGCTTAATTCCTGCTCGTCCTCGAGTAGGTAAATGATAAAAACAGATTTTTTTGATGTGGAATGCTACCTAGCATAATTCTCAATGTAATTTTCTTTATTGTGGCATGAAAGTTCAGATTCGAATGATTCAAGACAACAGTTTAATATTGACATAAGAGTAATAATACTTCAAGCATACTAACAAAGTAATCATGTCTTCTCAAGATAACATGGCCAAAGAAAGTTATCCCTACAAAATCATGTAGTCTGGCTGATGTAGGGTGGAACCCTATGGGGAGATCTTTCATGAATTGGAGGGGGTATCCCCAAGAACAAGATGAACAAAGGTGGGAAAACAAGAGGAACACTCAAGAACAAGTCAAATCACACATCCACTAGACAATCAAACTCACAAGATCCACAAGGTACATGAACAACAAAAGGAAATAAGATACATGGTAGAGTTCACCCCAAATCCTATGAAGGAGATGAGGGCTTGATGATCCTATGATTGGGATCCTTCCCCAAGGAGGAGGTCTTGATGTTTGGTCACTCCAAGAGGAGGTCTTGATCTCCTAGTGGAGTGGATCCATGGAGCAAAGCTCTCATATGTCTAACATATCCTTTGCTAACCCTAACAAATGGTCTAGGTACGGAATATATAGTCTTGGGGACGAAGTGGAGGAAGAGAGGCTCGGAATGGAGATCACAGCCGTCCATCCTGATGAGCCCGTGCGCATGGGGGTCCCGTGGGCACGGTACAGGCCCGTGCGCACGGGGTGCTCCAGCGCCAACTCTCTGAGTAGCCCGTGCGCACGGGGTCTTCGAGGCCCGTGGGCACGGGGTCGGCTGGGAGGTGCTGAATCGATCTTGTTGCACTCCTTCTTCCTCCTTGTGGCCTTGTGGTCCTTCTCCAACTCCTTTGGGGTGTCCCTCACCAGCTTGTGGTCGTCGGTCTTCGTATCTAAGGACACATAGAGCACTTTGATGAGGTAGCAAGCAAGTCCAATGGATATTCATGATGTTCTCGAAGAAGAGCGGGTTCACCTTAGTTCCAATGGCGTATGTTCGAGGTCTCGTCATATGTCCTCTTGGGGTATGGAGAGTAGTCGGAGTGTACATGGGGATGACCATGGGATGCTCCACATCATCTCCCCCCCTTGGGAAAGATCCGACCTCGGATCATGATCCTCATCACCATGGAAACCGTTGTCGTAGAGGGACTTGTAGTTGGACAAAGTTGAAGACATGGCGCAATCCAAGTAGTCCAAGGTGTCACCGGAGTGATAGACATGCAAAAAGAGCAAACACAAGAACCACTCGGAAATACAATGGTTAGCGCACACAAAGTGTCCATCATGTAAGAATGAGTCCGTGCGACAAGATTGGTCATGACAAAGCGCATGAAGCTTATCAAGATGATGTAGAATGAGATGCAAAGCATTCATGGGAGGACATGCAATCATTGTGCACACAAATGTGTTGTGAATATGATCAATGCAACCACGGTGCAAAATGATGTCATAGTGAGACGGTTTATCAATAGCATGAATATGGCAATGGATGCTCAACATGTGTATGTTATCATGCAATTGATGGTGGACAATATGATCGTGATGTATGAATATGCCATCAAGGTAGATCACAACAAATTTGCTAAGGAAGTGCAAAAGCTCATATATCATAGATGACATGGAAATAGATGCAACAAGACAAGCATAATGTGCAATCCATGCATGGTGTGCAAACTTGTGGTGAGTGTGATATGTCCATCGAGCATGACATGTAGGAGCACAATCAACAAATATGGAGGTGTTGGTGTACCAAAGCTCGATGTCGAGGCATGAGTGGAGTTCCGAAGGTGCATCCAATAAGTGTGATCGCTCCTCAATGTGAAGGTCCATGTAGCCAATCTCCAATGTCGCTCCTTCGTTCACGAGATGTATCATGTAGACAACCAAAAGGAAACAACAATGAAAGAGTGACCCATCCAATATGCGTACTTGAGGATGGCTCAAAGAGAAGGAGTTCACCTCAAGAAAGTTCCCAAAGATGTTGGAGTTATACATCATGTATGCCTTCACATAATCAATATGTCTCATGACGGTAATGCCTTGTGAATCCTTCAAAATGAAATAACATGACAAACACTCGGAAAAACAAATGAGGTTAGCGGAAATGCAAAACCTATCATTCAAGTGGTAAGATACCCAACAAGTGTATGCATCATGCTCATCATAAGAAGGTACAAGGGAGCATTTCATAGTGTGGAGGCATATGATGCAAGAACAACCAAATACAAGAGGCTCAAGGAAAGAAGTATGCATCACAAGTAAGGTGTCAAAGTCTCCAAGATCAATAAGCATAGTATGGTTGCACTCAATACAAGTGGATATGAAAGAGGCAACTAATAGACACAAGAGATAATGATCAAGATATATCATGTGAGAGGCATGAGCATATATGTCATCAACCCAAGAAAGCAAGTAATAGTGGAACATGGGTGATGCAACATAGCAAGCAATCATAGCAATCAAGTCAAGCAAGCTAGTAGTGCGAAGATGCAACATACTAGGAGGAATCGTGGCACCATGTCATGTGTGCAAATAGTGGGCATGAATAATGCACATGACATATCACAAGCATGAAAGCAACATATGAGTAAAATAGCATGAGGCACATGATAAACATGGCAAAAGCAACAAGGATCTCCACCAAGCATGCAAATACACATAGGAATATCATAATGGTGAAGTATGGGTAGATGCAAACAAGAGTCACAATTGCATGGCAAAGGCATAGAAGCAAGCATAGCATGCAAAGTGAACATGGTAAAATGAGCATAAGGTGACAAGTGGTAAATGGCCCATAGCCGTGTGAGAGCCAAGTAGAAGAGAAGAGCGTAGTCCTTGCGCGAAGGGAACGGTGGTAAGGATAGTCCACGGGATCCCAAATCGCCATTGCTCTCAAGAGCTCGTTTCATCAACTCATGGGATTGAGAGGTTGACGAGTATACGTGAGTACCTACACAAAACAAAGACAAGGGAAAAATTGTGTGTGTGTGGTAGATGTACATATCATCCATCATGATGCGCACATGCATGTGTCGGTGAGCACAAAATAGCCAATGCTCAAATAAATGAGATGCATGATATAGAAACATGTCATCCATCATGAGAGGTTTGTTATTATGTATGGCATAATGGAGACTCAAAGGATGTAACGCATCATGAGAAATATCAAGAGCATTGTTATTCATGTTATGCATATGGTGCACGCAATCATGGAAATCATGCAAAGTATGGAATGTATCAAGATCTCCGAATAAGTATGAGGAAACTATGGGGGTCTCCTCATGAGCATGAGTAGCAACATCACGTGGAGAATATTGACAACATCCAAAACAATGCATATTTGGAACAACGTGATCATGGCATGGCATAGTAGATGAATTGTTAAAATCATGTAAAGCGAGCATGGCAATATCATCACAAGAGAAGCAAAAGCCAATGACCATCATCTCGTCATCTATGCCATAAGTGCAAATGGGATTTATTCTAATGGGGCATGCATAGTTACTATGTTGAGATTGAAATGATGCAATATGGGAGATCTCACTCATAGCATATGACAAGTTCAATGGGTTGTCAAACATGGTGTGACCAATAGAATTTTCACATGATATCTTATGGAGCATAGCATCACAACTAGGCAACTCAACATGCTCATCATCATATTCATCATAAATAGGTAAGTTAAGGCATGAAGAAGTTTCACTAGCATGAAGCATGGTAATAGGTGGGTCAACATCATGGGAGCAGTCATTGTCAAGAGAGTCCACTAGTGGGACAAGAGAAGCACCACCACCTATGTTACCTTTGGAGCGTCGCTCATGTGTGGTAGGTGGGGTGTGGAAGATCGTCTCGTTGTCATCTTCATCTTGATGGAACCATGTGGGGTGATAGAGGCAAAGGTGTCCCGTCTTTCGATGAGATGATGGATATCGCTTTGGTGGCAGTCGACTTTGACGATCCGACTACAAACGTGCGAGGACGTCGCGCCTTAGCAATCGCTAAATCAACTCTGAGAGGTTATTGACCACGCCGGAGCACGATCAACCTGACCACGAGGGTCTGTTTCCTGCGAGCAAACGAAGAACAAGCAAGAAACTGAGATTGCAATCTGGATATTGCGAATATAAGATGAGAGCTTTATTGATCAAGGTGGGGTTCTGTGACGCCTTTGTCTGGTCGTTGAACACAAACGAAGTACGCGAAGTTGCAGCTATGGCGAACTTTTAATCTAAACAAAACCCAAAGTCTAAACGGTGCCCTAAGGGCTGTATATATGGAGGAAGAGAGGGGGAATTTCGTGGCCCTTGGTGGAGGGGTCCGAAATCAACCCTATCTCTTGTTTCCCCACACATACGGACTCTAAAAATAGCCTATACCTATGTATTTCGAAATTACATGGGCCTGGCCCAATAAAAAGGTGACGCAGCACCTATAATAGCCTCGGGACGAAATTTATGAACTGGCATCTTGTATATTTCGTCCAAGGCTTCATGCACCCATTATGGTGGCTTCAAAGTCCTGAAATCATCACTTGTAACTCCGTTCTTGTCCCCCTTGCGCATGGCATCATCTCCATGCTTGTTCTTGCTCCAATGTTCATCCTTCTCCAAGCTAGGCCCTTCATTTGTAAGCAAAACAAATGTATCCAATTTAGGCATCATCATATTCTCATGAACATTAGAATCATTATCAAGAAACGAAAGTACCTGATAATTTAATTGGCGTGCGCGAGCTCTAGTAGCAGTAGAGGCTGTGGGTGTAACAATGGTATTGATGTCCTCATCATCCTCCCCTTCTTGAAATGAAGTCGTCCTCGACGGAAACTCATCTTCCTCACCCAAATAAGGCTTCAAATCTGCAATGTTAAAAGTGGGACTAACCCCAAAATCTGCAGGCAGCTCAAGTTTATATGCATTATCATTTATTTTCTCTAACACCTTAAAGGGACCATCAGCACGTGGCATTAGCTTTGATTTGCGCAAATCAGGAAATCTATCCTTACGCAAATGTAACCAAACAAGATCTCCAGGTGCAAACACAACATGTTTTCTACCCTTATCTCCAGCAAGTTTATATTTAGCATTCATACGCTCAATGTTTTCCTTAGTTAACTCATGCATTTTTAAAATCAATTCAGCACGTTGTTTAGCATCAAAATTAACCTTCTCCGAAGATGAAAGAGGCAACAAATCAATAGGTGCACGAGGTAGGAAACCATACACAACTTCAAAAGGGCACATCTTAGTAGTAGAATGCAATGAACGATTATAAGCAAATTCAATATGAGGCAAGCATTCCTCCCACATTTTCTTATTATTCTTCAAAACAGCCCTAAGCATAGTAGACAATGTTCTATTGACTACTTCAGTTTGTCCATCAGTTTGGGGGTGACAAGTAGTACTAAAAAGCAGTTTAGTCCCCAACTTAGCCCATAAACATCTCCAAAAGTGGCTAAGAAATTTAGTATCATGATCTGAAACAATAGTATTTGGCACACCATGCAAGCGAATAATTTCACGAAAGAACAAATCAGCAACATTAACAGCATCATCGCTTTTATGACATGGTATGAAGTGTGCCATTTTCGAGAATCTATCCACGACAACAAATATGCTATCCCTCCCCTTCTTTGTTCGAGGTAAACCTAAAATAAAGTCCATAGATATATCCTCCCAAGGAAAACTAGGTACAGGCAAAGGCATATATAAACCATGAGGATTGAGTCGTGACTTAGCTTTTTGACATGTAGTGCATCGAGCAATAAAACGCTCAACATCCCGTCTCATCTTTGGCCAAAAGAAATGTGTAGCAAGTACGTCCTCCGTCTTCTTCACACCAAAGTGTCCCATTAATCCTCCTCCATGCGCCTCCTGCAACAACAAAAGACGAACGGAGCTAGCTGGAATGCATAGCTTGTTAGCACGTACACAAATCCATCGTTAACGACGAAATTGTTCCACATTCTTCCTTCTTTACAATTCTGCATTACATCTTTAAAATCAGCATCATGCACGTATTGATCTTTGATGGTCTCCAAACCAAATATTTTGAAGTCAAGTTGTGAAAGCATAGTATAGCGGCGAGACAATGCATCGGCAATAACATATTCTTTTCCCTTCTTGTGTTTAATGACATAAGGAAAAGTCTCAATGAATTCAACCCATTTAGCATGTCTACGATTCAGTTTAGCTTGACTTTTAATATGTTTCAAAGATTCATGATCAGAATGTATAACAAATTCTTTGGGCCATAAATAATGTTGCCATGTTTCTAAAGTCCGAACAAGAGCATATAATTCTTTATCATAAGTAGAATAATTCAGACTAGGCCCACTCAATTTTTCAGAAAAGTATGCAACAGGTTTGCCATCTTGTAATAACACACCGCCTAATCCAATTCCACTAGCATCACATTCAAGCTCAAAAGTCTTATTAAAATCAGGAAGTTGGAGTAAAGGAGCATGTGTCAACTTATCTTTCAATACCGAGAAGGCTTCTTCCTGTGCGGTACCCCAAAGAAAAGGCACATACTTCTTTGTAAGCTCATTGAGAGGTGCAGCAATGGTGCTGAAATCTCTCACAAAACGCCTATAGAATCCAGCGAGGCCAAGAAAACTCCTCACTTGTGTGACCGTTTTGGGTTGCGGCCAACTCTCAATAGCTTCAATCTTGGCTTTATCAACTTCAATTCCCTGTGGAGTAACAACATAGCCAAGAAAAGATACTCGGTCGGTGCAAAAGGTGCACTTTCCAAGGTTACCAAATAAACGTGCATCACGTAGAGTAATAAAAACAGCACGTAAATGTTCCAAATGTTCTTCCAAAGATCTGCTATAAATCAATATGTCATCAAAGTAAACTACCACAAATCGTCCAATGAAAGCACGTAAAACTTCGTTCATCAATCTCATGAAAGTACTAGGTGCATTAGTTAACCCAAAAGGCATGACTAACCACTCATATAATCCAAACTTAGTTTTGAATGCTGTTTTCCATTCATCTCCCAATTTCATACGAATTTGATGGTATCCACTACGCAAATCAACTTTGGAGAATATTGTAGAGCCACTCAATTCATCAAGCATATCATCTAGCCTAGGAATAGGATGATGATAACGAATAGTAATATTATTAATGCCTCTACAATCAACACACATACGTGATGTACCATCCTTTTTCGGCACTAGAATAATAGGAACAGCACAAGGACTAAGGGATTCGCGTATATAACCTTTGTCGAGAAGCTCTTGTACTTGACGCATAATCTCCTTCGTCTCCTCTGGATTGGTACGGTATGGTGCGTGGTTTGGCAGTGAAGCACCGGGAATTAAGTCAATCTGATGCTCAATCCCTCGAATAGGCGGTAATCCCGGTGGCACGTCTTGTGGAAAGACGTCAGCGAACTCCTGCAAAATGTTAGTGACAGCAGGAGGCAAAGAGGAAGGCACGTCCTCGAATGAAAATAATGCCTCTTTGCACACAAAAGCATAGCAAACAGATTTGCTGAAATCTAGCTCATCAATATCAGATTTGGTGGCAAATAAACATGCACTTTTCAATTTAATTTCAGAAGCAACACTAGATGGTTTATTATTAGGCTTCATTTGTTGCTCAAATTCTTTTGCCACAATCTGATTTTCACTCTTATTCGTCTCCTGTTTTGCTTTATTAGCTCTATTAATATCATCTTTCAAAATGGAATCAGGAGTCATAGGAAGCAAAGTAATAGTTTTACCCTTATGAACAAGAGTATAGTGATTGTTTCTACCATGGTGTACAGAATTTTTATCAAATTGCCATGGTCTACCAAGTAATAAGGAACATGCTTGCATAGGTACCACATCACAATCAACATAATCAGCATATGTAGAGATACTAAAATGCACACGAACAGTACGTGTTACCTTAACCTTGCCGCTGTTGTTGAACCATTGGATGTAGTAAGGATGTGGATGTGGTCTTGTGGTGAGAGAAAGCTTCTCCACCATCTCCATGCTAGCCAAGTTGTTGCAGCTCCCTCCGTCTATGATGACGCGCACAGAACGTTCCTTCACAACTCCCTTGGTATGGAACAAATTGTGCCTCTGATTTTGCTCAGCTTGTGTGACCTGCACACTCAAAACACGTTGAGCAACTAAACATTCATACCTGTCAGCGTCTTCAGGAGCCATGTATTGCGTCTCATGATCAGAATCATCTCCACCATGTTCTTCACGTGTAATAAGAGCCAAAGTCTCCTCATCATAGTCACTAGCGGACTCATATCCACCATCCGCGGTAGCAATCATCACACGCGGAGATTTGCATTCTCTCGCATAATGACCTCCTCCCTTACAACGACGACAAATAATATCACTTATGTGCCCTGTTGATGCCATGGAAGAAGAAGAACGCTGTGCAGGCCCCGCAGGTGCGCTCTTGGCAGATAATGGTGGTTGTGCCTGTTTTCTTGTATCACGGCTGGAGGTGGCACCGGATGGAGGTGCTGGTGCAGTTGAAGTAGAAGATGCACGTGGTGTCCATGATGAAGGTCGGCCTGCAGAAAGTTAGTTCGCCCCAATGCTTGTCGATCCTGCACTTCACGTTCAGCTTTACAAGCAAGATGGAATAAACGAGTGATATTAGTATACTCCTTATAGTCTAGAATGGTCTGAATCTCTCTATTTAATCCACCCAGAAAACGTGCAAGCATAGCTTCATTCTCCTCAACAAACCACATCTAATCATGCCAGTTTGTAATTCCTGATAATATTCTTCTACAGAATTTTTCCCTTGTCTTAAACGCTGCAATTTTTGAAGCAATTCACGTTGATAATATGGTGGAACCCAACGCGTACGCATAGCAGTTTTCAAAGCAGCCCAAGTAGTTGGAATAGGATATAATCTACAATGTTCAGACCACCATACACATGCAAAACTAGTGAAAGCACAAACAGCAGCAGCAACTCGTCTCTCCTCAGGATATTGTAAACATGTAAATCGTTGTTCAGTTTCTAACTCCCAAGTAAGATATATATCAGGAACATATCTACCCTCAAATGGTGGAATATTCAATTTCAGTTTAGGAATATGGACATCATCTCGTACCTGAGGTGGTGGTGCAGGCCTACCATTACAAATATATACCTGAGGTCGACCTGCTGGTGGTGGTACAGGTGGCTGCACGTAGTGTTGATTTTGATCAACCTCATCCTCATAATCTCCCACATAATCATCCTCCTCCGCATCAGCAGCAGGAGCCACAGAAGTATCAACAGCAGCACCAACAGTTTGGCCAAACGCAAGAGGAACACGGCTTGCTCGGCGGAGGTCTGCTTCGCGACGTGGAGGTAGTCGTTGTTGTTGTTGTTGGAGAGGTGCGTTAGGTGCAGCGGGTGGTGGTGGTGGAAGACGCGCGAGCAATTCATTAAACTTGTTATCGAGCTTTGTTTCGAACGTCTTCTCAAGGCCAGTGATCTTCTCCATGGCCTCTTCAAAATTGTTCAGCACATCTTGCACCTGTTCAGTCATCATTTGCTAAAACTTATCATGAAGCTCCTTGTTCGATAAATTCTCCCAGTCAATCTCGTCGGCTTGTGATCCTGGCATGGTTAGCAGCAATAGAAACACACAAGAATATGATCCTACAGACTACGAACAAGTGGTGGTGGTGGGTGTCACAAATCCGTCAAGCAAAACTCAAATTCTTACTAGTTCTTACCCAGCAACAGGCGGTGATCGGCAACCGTTGTAGTCAAAACTCTCAAAGCTTGGATAGAGCGATTACCAGGGAGAGTCAAACGCACGACGTAGATGTATGTGGAGCTGGGAAGGCTTATAATATGGTAGCAAAAAGGGTCAGCAATAATCAATTCAGAGATGCAAAGTTGAATAAACGCTCAACGACGGTACTGTGCTGGTCCTAGGCTAGACTGTGCTAGAGACGCGAGCCTAGAACACCAACAAAATCACGGCGCGGCACGTAAACAAGGGAGGAGCACACTCTGAATTTTTTTTCTCTTTTTTTTGCACTTTTTTTCCTCTTTTTTTTTGCTCCGCAACAAATTTTTTTCGAAAAAGTCTACAAATGGTCTAAAAACTGCCTAGCCAGAATTTTCCAGACGTAGTTTTTTTTTTGAAATTGGAACTATTTTTCTTCTGCGGATGGCTCGGAAGTTGGGGAGTCCTTCTCTGTCACGACTCGGAGTGTCGCGTGATCTGGAAATCGAGAACAATGCAACAATTACTGGACTCGGACTAGGACTGGTGGCGGAGATGAATCTGGTGGAACTCGGACTGGTGGCGGAGATGAATCTGGTGGAACACGGATAGGTGGCGGATATATGTTGCAGGTGAACTCGGATTGGCGTGATGGCGGCGGATATGTGGTGGCGTATATGGATTCGGATTGGCGGTGAATATGTGGTGGTGGTATATGGCAACAGCGACGATGATGATGCGGTGGTGATATATGGCAGCGGCGACGTGACAACCTGTGAACAGAACTCGAAACTCTAAAAGACTAGACGCTAAGACCAGCAACTGGACACGACGATGCAACCGCAAATTCAACAAAGCAAATACAGAAAAGATTATGCAAGGCTCAGATTGATTCGGATGGGATGAACTAACCCTAATTTTTTTTGGCTTTTTCGTGGACTATAGGTATGAAGAACAGACTCGATCTAAACTACGAAAAACTGTAAAATCTCACCGAGCAACCTGAAAATTGATACCACTTGATAGAGGCAAAGGTGTCCCGTCTTTCAATGAGATGATGGATATCGCTTTGGTGGCAGTCGACTTTGACGATCCGACTACAAACGTGCGAGGACGTCGCGCCTTAGCAATCGCTAAACCAACTCCGAGAGGTTATTGACCACGCCGGAGCACAATCAACCTGACCACGAGGGTCTGTTTCCTGCGAGCAAACGAAGAACAAGCAAGAAACTGAGATTGCAATCTGGATATTGCGAAGATAAGATGAGAGCTTTATTGATCAAGGTGGGGTTTTGTGACACCTTTGTCTGGTCGTTGAACACAAACGAAGTACGCGAAGTTGCAGCTATGGCGAACTTTTAATCTAAACAAAATCCAAAGTCTAAACGGTGCCCTAAGGGCTGTATATATGGAGGAAGAGAGGGGGAATTTCGTGGCCCTTGGTGGAGGGGTCCGAAATCAACCCTATCTCTTGTTTCCCCACACATACGGACTCTAAAAATAGCCTATACCTATGTATTTCGAAATTACATGGGCCTGGCCCAATAAAAAGGTGACGCAGCACCTATAATAGCCTCGGGACGAAATTTATGAAGTGGCATCTTGTATATTTCGTCCAAGGCTTCATGCACCCATTATGGTGGCTTCAAAGTCCTGAAATCATCACTTGTAACTCCGTTCTTGTTCCCCTTGCGCATGGCATCATCTCCATGCTTGTTCTTGCTCCAATGTTCATCCTTCTCCAAGCTAGGCCCTTCATTTGTAAGCAAAACAAATGTATCCAATTTAGGCAGCATCATATTCTCATGAACATTAGAATCATTACCAAGAAACGAAAGTACCTGATAATTTAATTGGCGTGCGCGAGCTCTAGTAATTGGTCCCATATATGTAGCAGTAGGGGCTGTGGGTGTAACAATGGTATTGATGTCCTCATCATGGGGGGTGCATCATCGTCCACCATGGCCATCATATTGTCCATTGGAGGGATGGACTCATCGAGGATAGGCATGTCGTCATGTAGGAGACCTAGCGCCATAGAAGAAAACACACTAGGAGTAGAGGTTAAGTCGTTAGAAATCATAGTGGCCTCATGTGCCGTGCCAACTACCTCACTCACTAAGTGTGGTGGCTCACTCACTCCCTCAAGGATGCTCTCACTCATATGGTTGGTGGAGTCACTCAAATGGCGATCAACCTCACATAGGATGTGTGGCATGCTCTCATGTGTGGGTCTAGTGGTGGTCACACTCATCCTCTTATAGGAAATGCTCTCAATGTCACATATGGTGGAGTCACTCATGTCACTCATGTGGTGGTGGCTCTCCTCACATGGCGAATGGGGCATCTCGACATATGTGGGTGTCGGAGAGATGTAGGTGCAAATGTCTCCATGCTCAACTCCTATCACCATGGTCGAAGGGGATGGCCCTTGCTTGACCTTTTTGTCGCCGTCTTGGTGTTGGAGGCGCATACGATGTGGCACCTCGTAGCTCGTCTCCATGACCGAAGGGAGTTTCCCATGCTCGGCCATCGTCCTTGAGGGGCTTCCGAAGATGGAAGTGTCACCCTCACTCGTAGGTTGTTGCCTTGGACTTGAGGAAGTCGTTGTAGGCGTACTCGTGGGAAGTAGGCGAAGATGCCGTACATCCAAAGGCGAAGATGCCTTGATAGCACTTGGCGAAGATGCCAAAGTGGTTGGTGTAGCCGTAGCGCCGTCTTGGTGGTGGTCGTCTCGCGGTCTTCTTTTGTGCTCTTGAAGCTTGGACCTGGCGTGAAGTAGGGCTTGTTGGGACTTGTGCATTTGCGCTTGTGGAGCATCTTCATGATGATGATGTCGTTGTCGTGCTTGAGCTCGTAGTAGATGTCGTTCGTCGTCGTCGTGCACATGATGCTTGGATGTGACTTGCCCTTCATGACGATGTTGATCACGACCGTGATGGTGGTCGTCATGTAGATGTGGACGAGGATGATTTGCACTTGCATCATGGCCGCGCTCCGAAGACTTGTGGCTTGAATGTCGCCGCCTTGAAGATGATGAAGGGGAAGAAGACTTGATCAAGGTTCTAATCTCCTCCATCCTTGCATCTTGCTCCTCTTTATGTGCGGAAAGCTTCTTGTCGATGTAGTCCCTTTTCCTTGCTTTGGAGTGACAAATGTCGATGGAGATGTTCTCGATGCGCTCTCGCAATATTGATTGTGCGCCTTGCATTTGTCATTGTAGATCGAAGATGGACGCTTTGGTGATTTAGTTGTTCACGCCGTCGTTGTTATCATAGACCGAAGAGGAAATGCCTTGCCTATCCATCACAAGACTCGAGCAAAGGTGAGTAGGAAATGAGATAAACAATACCAAGCTACCTTTTCCCAAAGTTGAGGATGTATCTTGTATCACTCAATGTGAAATGAAAGAATAGTGGAATTGGTACCGGACTTGTTCACTCACACCTATCAAGTAAAGCTTATGGTAGAGCTCGGTTGATAGAGGCAAAGGTGTCTCGTCTTTCGATGAGATGATGGATATCGCTTTGGTGGAAGTCGACTTTGACGATCCGACTACGAACGTGCGAGGACGTCGCGCCTTAGCAATCGCTAAACCAACTCCGAGAGGTTATTGACCACGCCGGAGCACGATCAACCTGACCACGAGGGTCTGTTTCCTGCGAGCAAACGAAGAACAAGCAAGAAACTAAGATTGCAATCTGGATATTGCGAATATAAGATGAAAGCTTTATTAATCAAGGTGGGGTTCTGTGACGCCTTTGTCTGGTCGTTGAACACAAACGAAGTACGCGAAGTTGCAGCTATGGCAAACTTTTAATCTAAACAACACCTGATGAGGACATGACTACCTTGGATATGACCAAAAATATTGCATATATGCATATTTGTCAGGTGATTTCTTGTGCAAACTATTCAATAATCTATTTATGTTATCCAGAACAAAAATACTTCACACACTTTTGTGTTTTGTCTAATTGCAGGTGTATGGGACATTTGTACAATCCACATATGAAGATAAGGAAGAAAGAGATGTTTATTTGCTGTCCAAAAAGTTCTCTCACGTCACTTTTGGCCCAAGAGAAGATAGAGTCAAAGTCTCTCACATTCTGGATCCAGATTCGGACTGCACAGACATACCTAACTCAAAACGCACACAAGTTTTTCACACGGACTCCGAATGGGGTGATTCTTTTTTTGTTGGAAACTAGATTTCGTGCACTTTCCAACCCAATTGGAATCACCTTCAAATTCGTCCGGAGCGTTGAGTTGTGGACGAAACAATCTGATGCTGCAGCAGAATCCGAGTCAAACTACAAGTCCAAAGGTGTTACATCACCTCCACTTGGGCCCATTGGCCTTGTACGACCTAGATTTAGTTTTAGGCTGCCTTGGGACGTCCTCCCACCTCCTTGGCCGCCACCCCTTGCTCCTATATAAGTAGATCCATCTAGTAGCTTTTCCTTGGGATTTGTTTAGTTAAAAGTTAGCCATTGCAACTTCGTGTACTTCGACCAGACCAAGACCGCTTCCGGATCCCCACCATTATCAATACTTCGTATATATTTGCAATATTCAGATTGCTTTATCATATTGTTGCTCGTTCTTCGATTGCTTGCAGGAATAGACCTTCGTGGTCAGGCTGACCGTGCTTCCAGCATCATCAGTAACCTCAGGAGATTGCTTTAGCGATTGCTAAGGTGCAACGTCGTGCACGTTTGTAGTCGGATCGTCAAAGTCGTCTCCACCAAATCGATAGTTATCATCTCATCGAAAGATCGGGACACCCTCGTCTCTATCAAGTGGTATCAGTTTTCAGGTTGCTCGGTGAGAATTTCCAGTTTTTCCTAGATTAGATTTATTTTCTTACCTATTGTTCAAGAAAAAGCCACAAAACAAAAGTTAGATCTATTCATCCTTTGTCCTAGCCAGACTGAGCCTTTGCAATTTTCTTTTCATTGTTTGCATTATTGAATTATCGGTTGCATCGCCGTGTCGAGTTGCTGGTCTTAGTGTCTAGTTTCTTTAGAGTTTCGAGTTCTGTTCACATTAGTCACGCAGCCGCTGCATCATTATCCCTTCCGCTGTCCACCATCCCATCCACCAATTTCCACCATGTGCTACGCACTATTTATTGTCATAATCATAGTTGAGGTCACTCACATCTTCGCCTGATCGAATCTGCATCTTATCTAGTTTGTCTTGGGAAGAGGGAGAAAAAGAAGATAAAGAAAAAAAAAGAGAGAAAAAAGGAAAGAAAAAAAAGAAAAAGAGGGAGAAGAAAAAGAAAAAAAAGGCGTGAGAAAAAAAAGAGAGAAGAAAAAAAATTGGATCTATCTAGAATCAATCTCGTACCTGAATTCGGATTGAAATCTGTTTTGCGCACTGTTCAGTAAAACAGGTGTATCTTCCTCATACGAAGTCAGTTTTGGCTCTGTGAGTACTCAAATTGAAGATAGCGACAAGCCGCATCTAAATAGTTGCAGAAGCTTGTTCAATATTTGACACCTCAAAATCGGCTTCTAAATAGGTCTTTTTGCCCTCCGAAGTTCGTGAACACAACTTGTTCCAATTTTTCAGGCCAGTTTTAGAATTCTTTGACTCCTCATATCAACTCGGAATTGAGTGATTCTTTTTGCATTGGAAAGCTTGAGTTAGTAGCATTCTTTGAAAGAATTTATCAGAAAATTGTCTCAAACTTTTCAAGAGGAAAGTTGGAGAGAGAGTTGTTGTATATCCTGCTTGATAGTTGTTTTTCATCATTATCTTCACTGCCATTGTGATCTTCACTTATATCTTGCTGTCAAGAGCTACTTAGTATCGTTCATTGATGCTAGTTGTGCTACGCCGTGACCTCATTAGTGTCCTAGGCTCGCGTCTCTAGTCCGGTCTAGCCTAGGACCAGCACAGTACCGTCGTTGAGCGTTTATTCAACATTGCATCTTTGAATTGATTATTGCTAATCTTTTGCTACCATATATAGCCAACCCAGCTCCACATATTTCTACACCGTGTATACGTACGCTCCCCTGGCAATCGCTTTACTCAATATTCGGAGTTACTTGACACCGCTGGTTGCCGATCACCGCCTGCTGCATGGTAAGAACTTGTAAGACATTGATATTTGCTTTACTGTGAGCGTTTTACCACCACATCCTAGTAGTTATAGGAACATTATTTTTGGGTTTTGTTTCTTGTTCTACTAATCATGACAGGATCCAGAGTCAATTCATGGGCTTTGTCGATCGCGGGAGACGTGCCACCACCTTCGCAAATACCACAACCGTCACGAGAGGTGCACAAACATCCAAATGCACATGATCAGGTTAATGTATCTATACCACCATTTAATGGCCGTTTTAAACCTGCTTTATATATTGAATGGGAGTTCGACATAAAAAATATATTTGCTTCCCATAATTTCAATGAACATAAAAAGGTTAAGGTTGCGGTTGGTTCTTTCACTGGTTATGCTTTGGTTTGGTGGAGTGAATATTGTCGGTTACACCCTGATTATATACCTACTACTTGGGATGATTTGAAACTTGCCATGCGACATACTTTCGTCCCTGCTTATTATACTCGTGACATGATTAAGAAGTTGCAACACTTAAAACAAGGTAGTGAAACTGTAACAAAATATTATGATGATTTACAAACTACCTTGTTGCATTCCTCTTTAGAAGAAAGTGAAGATGATTTTATGGATAGATTTTGGGGAGGATTAAACCGTGATATTCAAGAGATATGATAGAGGCAAAGGTGTCCCGTCTTTCGATGAGATGGTGGATTTCGCTTTGGTGGAAGTCGACTTTGACGATCCGACTACGAACGTGTGAGGACGTCGCGCCTTAGCAATCGCTAAACCAACTCCGAGAGGTTATTGACCACGCCGGAGCACGATCAACCTGACCACGAGGGTCTGTTTCCTGCGAGCAAACGAAGAACAAGCAAGAAACTAAGATTGCAATCTGGATATTGCGAATATAAGATGAAAGCTTTATTGATCAAGGTGGGGTTCTGTGACGCCTTTGTCTGGTCGTTGAACACAAACGAAGTACGCGAAGTTGCAGCTATGGCGAACTTTTAATCTAAACAAAACCCAAAGTCTAAACGATGCCCTAAGGGCTGTATATATGGAGGAAGAGGGGGGAATTTCGTGGCCCTTGGTGGAGGGGTCCGAAATCAACCCTATCTCTTGTTTCCCCACACATACGGACTCTAAAAATGGCCTATACTTATGTATTTCGAAATTACATGGGCCTGGCCCAATAATAAGGTGACGCAGCACCTAAAATAGCCTCGGGACGAAATTTAGGAAGTGGCATCTTGTATATTTCGTCCAAGGCTTCATGCACCCATTATGGTGGCTTCAAAGTCCTGAAATCATCACTTGTAACTCCGTTCTTGTTCCCCTTGCGCATGCCATCATCTCCATGCTTGTTCTTGCTCCAATGTTCATCCTTCTCCAAGCTAGGCCCTTCATTTGTAAGCAAAACAAATGTATCCAATTTAGGCAGCATCATATTCTCATGAACATTAGAATCATTACCAAGAAACGAAAGTACCTGGTAATTTAGTTGGCGTGCACGAGCTCTAGTAATTGGTCCAGTATGTATAGCAGCAGGGGCTGTGGGTGTAACAATTGTATTGATGTCCTCATCATTTGTTTAGTTAAAAGTTAGCCATTGCAACTTCGTGTACTTTGTTTGTGTCCAAGGACCAGACCAAGACCGCTTACGGATCCCCACCTTTATCAATACCTCATATATACTCGCAATATTCAGATTGCTTTTATCATATTCTTGCTTGTTCTTCGATTGCTTGCAGGAATAGACCTTCGTGGTCAGGTTGATTGTGCTCCGGTGTGGTCAATAACCTCTCAGAGTTGGTTTAGCGATTGCTAAGGCGCAACGTCGTGCTCGTTTGTAGTCGGATCGTCAAAGTCATCTTCACCAAATCGATAGTTATCATCTCATCGAAAGATCGGGACACCCCGCCTCTATCAAGTGGTATCAGTTTTCAGGTTGCTCGGTGAGAATTTCCAGTTTTCCTAGATTAGATTTATTTTCTTACCTATTGTCCAAGAAAAAGCCACAAAAAAGAGTTAGATCTATTCATCCTTGGTCCAAGCCAGTCTGAGCCTTTGCAATTTTCTTTTCATTGCTTGCATAGTTGAATTATCGGTTGCATCGTCTAGTCGAGTTGCTGGTCTTGGTGTCTAGTTCGTTTAGAGTTTCGAGTTCTGTTCACATTAGTCACGCCACTGCTGCATCATTATCTCTTCCGCTGTCCACCACCCATCCATCAATTTCCACCACGTGCTACCCACCATTCATTGTCATAATAATAGTTGAGATCGTTCACATCTTCACTTGATCCAATCTGCATCTTATCTAGTTTGTTTTGGAAAGAGAGAGAAAAAAAACGAGAAAAAAAGGAGAAAAAAAAGTCAGAGAAAAAAAAGGAGAGAATGAAAAAAAAGTGTGAGGAAAAAAAAGAGAGAAGAAAAAAAAACAAAAAAATCGGCACAAACTTTTTCAGAGGAAAGTTGGAGACAAAGTTGTTGATATATCCTGCTTTGCTGTTGTTTCACCTCATTATCTTTACTGCCGTTGTGATCTTTACTTATATCTTGCTGTCCAGAGCTACTTAGTATCCTTCATTGATGCTAGTTGTGCTACGACGTGACCTCATTAGTGTTCTAGGCTCGCATCTCTAGTCCGGTCTAGCCTAGGACCAGCACAGTACCGTCGTTGAGCGTTTATTCAACATTTCATCTTTGAATTGATTATTGCTAATCTTTTGCTACCATATATAGCCAACCCAGCTCCACATATTTCTACACCGTGTATACGTACGCTCCCCTGGCAATCGCTTTACTCAATATTCGGAGTTACTTGACACCGCTGGTTGCCGATCACCGCCTGCTGCATGGTAAGAACTTGTAAGACATTGATATTTGCTTTACTGTGAGCGTTTTACCACCACATCCTAGTAGTTATAGGAACATTATTTTTGGGTTTTGTTTCTTGTTCTACTAATCATGACAGGATCCAGAGTCAATTCATGGGCTTTGTCGATCGCGGGAGACGTGCCACCACCTTTGCAAATACCACAACCGTCACGAGAGGTGCACAAACATCCAAATGCACATGATCAGGTTAATGTATCTATACCACCATTTAATGACCGTTTTAAACCTGCTTTATATATTGAATGGGAGTTCGACATAAAAAATATATTTGCTTCCCATAATTTCAATGAACATAAAAAGGTTAAGGTTGCGGTTGGTTCTTTCACTGGTTATGCTTTGGTTTGGTGGAGTGAATATTGTCGGTTACACCCTGATTATATACCTACTACTTGGGATGATTTGAAACTTGCCATGCGACATACTTTCGTCCCTGCTTATTATACTCGTGACATGATTAAGAAGTTGCAACACTTAAAACAAGGTAGTGAAACTGTAACAAAATATTATGATGATTTACAAACTACCTTGTTGCATTCGTCTTTAGAAGAAAGTGAAGATGATTTTATGGATAGATTTTGGGGAGGATTAAACCGTGATATTCAAGAGATACTAATTCATGAAGAGTGTTATCCTATGGACCATTTGTTTCATCATGCTTGCAAAGCTGAACAGGAAATAAAACGACGTGTTGGCCACGAGGAGAACAAGCGCACGGTGCACATTCCAAGAGTTGATATGATTGTTCCTTCAACTACTAGGCATACTATGACAACCACATCCGTTGTTGTCAAGACTACATCACCTCCACCATGTGACACATCGCCCCCGAGAGTGGCTACATCATCTGAGTTGATCATAAGAGGTAATGACAAAGGTACTGATCTTCCATCTCTACATGAGAATGATGAATGCCTTGTCAATTTGAATGCACCATCTGATGAGCTACCCACTACTTTGATCACACCACCTATTTTAGAGGACTACGTTGAGAATTTGACTTTGCCATGTGATCAAACAACTGAAATACCAACAATTTTGAGTGCACCCATTGAATTAGCTATTGATGCAAAAGAACCAATGTTTAATCATTTTGATATGACCTCTAATCTTGGTGATGATTCTGTGTTGAATGACTTATTGCATGTTTGCTTATTTAAGCATGTTGTAGCATGTAAATTTGATGCAAGTAAGGTTTATTCACCAATGTTGGGATGGTTTAATGATGAACATTGTCAATCTTTTGAAATGAATAAGAGCTTCACTTATATGTGCAAACTGAGTTGCAATATTTTCATGCCTTCTACTTCTTGTGCTAATTTTTTGGCTTTAGATTTTATGAACTATGCAAGTTACTCATCTATTCGTGTGTCATATATGCAAAAATCAAGGGAAGTAAAAATGGATGACATATACATATACAACATGTACACCTTGTCTCTTTTGTTAGCCACATTTCAGATTAAGCAACGCCGAGGACGGCTTTATTTTCAAGAAGGGGAGGATGATGAGGACATGACTACCTTGGATATGACCAAAAATATTGCATATATGCATATTTGTCAGGTGATTTCTAGTGCAAACTATTCAATAATCTATTTATGTTATCCAGAACAAAAATACTTCACACACTTTTGTGTTTTGTCTAATTGCAGGTGTATGAGACATTTGTACAATCCACATATGAAGATAAGGAAGAAAGAGATGTTTATTTGCTGTCCAAAAAGTTCTCTCACGTCACTTTTGGCCCAAGAGAAGATAGAGTCCAAGTCTCTCACGTTGTGGATTCAGATTCGGACTGCACAGACATACCTGACTCAAAACGCACACAAGTTTTTCATACGGACTCCGAATTGGGTGATTCTTTTTTTGTTGGAAACTAGATTTCGTGCACTTTCCAACCCAATTGGAATCACCTTCAAATTCGTCCGGAGCGTTGAGTTGTGGACGAAACAATCTGATGCTGCAGCAGAATCCGAGTCAAACTACAAGTCCAAAGGTGTTACATCACCTCCACTTGGGCCCATGAGCCTTGTACGACCTAGATTTAGTTTTAGGCTGCCTTGGGACGTCCTCCCACCTCCTTGGCCGCCACCCCTTGCTCCTATATAAGTAGATCCATCTAGTAGCTTTTCCTTGGGATTTGTTTAGTTAAAAGTTAGCCATTGCAACTTCGTGTACTTCGTTTGTGTCCAACGACCAGACCAAGACCGCTTACGGATCCCCACCATTATCAATACTTCATATATATTCGCAATATTCAGATTGCTTTATCATATTCTTGCTCGTTCTTCGATTGCTTGCAGGAATAGACCTTCGTGGTCAGGCTGACCGTGCTTCCAGCATCGTCAGTAACCTCTCGGAGTTGGTTTAGCGATTGCTAAGGCGCAACGTCGTGCACGTTTGTAGTCGGATCGTCAAAGTCGTCTCCACCAAATCGATAGTTATCATCTCATCGAAAGATCGGGACACCCTCGCCTCTATCATTGTAGCATGTAAATTTGATGCAAGTAAGGTTTATTCGCCAATGTTGGGATGGTTTAATGATGAACATTGTCAATCTTTTGAAATGAATAAGAGCTTCACTTATATGTGCAAACTGAGTTGCAATATTTTCATGCCTCCTACTTCTTGTGCTAATTTTTTGGCTTTAGATTTTATGAACTATGCAAGTTACTCATCTATTCATGTGTCATATATGCAAAAATCAAGGGAAGTAAAAATGGATGACATATACATATACAACATATACACCTTGTCTCTTTTGTTAGCCACATTTCAGATTAAGCAACGCCGAGGACGGCTTTATTTTCAAGAAGGGGAGGATGATGAGGACATGACTACCTTGGATATGACCAAAAATATTGCATATATGCATATTTGTCAGGTGATTTCTAGTGCAAACTATTCAATAATCTATTTATGTTATCCAGAACAAAAATACTTCACACACTTTTGTGTTTTGTCTAATTGCAGGTGTATGGGACATTTGTACAATCCACATATGAAGATAAGGAAGAAAGAGATGTTTATTTGCTGTCCAAAAAGTTCTCTCACGTCACTTTTGGCCCAAGAGAAGATAGAGTCCAAGTCTCTCACGTTCTGGATTCAGATTCGGACTGCACAGACATACCTGACTCAAAACGCACACAAGTTTTTCACACGGACTCCGAATGGGGTGATTCTTTTTTTGTTGGAAACTAGATTTCGTGCACTTTCCAACCCAATTGGAATCACCTTCAAATTCGTCCGAAGCGTTGAGTTGTGGACGAAACAATCTGATGCTGCAGCAGAATCCGAGTCAAACTACAAGTCCAAAGGTGTTACATCACCTCCACTTGGGCCCATTGGCCTTGTACGACCTAGATTTAGTTTTAGGCTGCCTTGGGACGTCCTCCCACCTCCTTGGCCGCCACCCCTTGCTCCTATATAAGTAGATCCATCTAGTAGCTTTTCCTTGGGATTTGTTTAGTTAAAAGTTAGCCATTGCAACTTCGTGTATTTCGTTTGTGTCCAACGACCAGACCAAGACCGCTTCCGGATCCCCACCATTATCAATACTTCGTATATATTTGCAATATTCAGATTGCTTTATCATATTCTTGCTCGTTCTTCGATTGCTTGCAGGAATAGACCTTCGTGGTCAGGCTGACCGTGCTTCCAGCATCATCAGTAACCTCAGGAGATTGGTTTAGCGATTGCTAAGGCGCAACGTCGTGCACGTTTGTAGTCGGATCGTCAAAGTCGTCTCCACCAAATCGATAGTTATCATCTCATCGAAAGATCGGGACACCCTGACTCTATCAAAACCCAAAGTCTAAACGGCGCCCTAAGGGCTGTATATATGGAGGAAGAGGGGGGAATTTCGTGGCCCTTGGTGGAGGGGTCCGAAATCAACCCTATCTCTTGTTTCCCCACACATACGGACTCTAAAAATAGCCTATACTTATGTATTTCGAAATTACATGGGCCTGGCCCAATAAAAAGGTGACGCAGCACCTATAATAGCCTCGGGACGAAATTTATGAAGTGGCATCTTGTATATTTCGTCCAAGGCTTCATGCACCCATTATGGTGGCTTCAAAGTCCTGAAATCATCACTTGTAACTCCGTTCTTGTTCCCCTTGCGCATGGCATCATCTCCATGCTTGTTCTTGCTCCAATGTTCATCCTTCTCCAAGCTAGGCCCTTCATTTGTAAGCAAAACAAATGTATCCAATTTAGGCAGCATCATATTCTCATGAACATTAGAATCATTACCAAGAAACGAAAGTACCTGATAATTTAATTGGCGTGCGCGAGCTCTAGTAATTGGTCCCGTATATGTAGCAGTAGGGGCTGTGGGTGTAACAATGGTATTGATGTCCTCATCATCCTCCCCTTCTTGAAATGAATTCGTCCTCGATGGAAACTCATCTTCCTCACCCAAATAAGGCTTCAAATCTGCAATGTTAAAAGTGGGACTAACCCCAAAATCTGCAGGCAGCTCAAGTTTATATGCATTATCATTTATTTTCTCTAACACCTTAAAGGGACCATCAGCACGTGGCATTAGCTTTGATTTGCGCAAATCAGGAAATCTATCCTTACGCAAATGTAACCAAACAAGATCTCCAGGTGCAAACACAACATGTTTTCTACCCTTATCTCCAGCAAGTTTATATTTAGCATTCATACGCTCAATGTTTTCCTTAGTTAACTCATGCATTTTTTAAATCAATTCAGCACGTTGTTTAGCATCAAAATTAACCTTCTCCGAAGATGGAAGAGGCAACAAATCAATAGGAGCACGAGGTAGGAAACCATACACAACTTCAAAAGGGCACATCTTAGTAGTAGAATGCAATGAACGATTATAAGCAAATTCAATATGAGGCAAGCATTCCTCCCACATTTTCTTATTATTCTTCAAAACAGCCCTAAGCATAGTAGACAACGTACTATTGACTACTTCAGTTTGTCCATCAGTTTGGGGGTGACAAGTAGTACTAAAAAGCAGTTTAGTCCCCAACTTAGCCCATAAACATCTCCAAAAGTGGCTAAGAAATTTAGTATCACGATCTAAAACAATAGTATTTGGCACACCATGCAAGCGAATAATTTTACGAAAGAACAAATCAGCAACATTAACAGCATCATCGCTTTTATGACATGGTATAAAGTGTGCCATTTTCGAGAATCTATCCACGACAACAAATATGTTATCCCTCCCCTTCTTTGTTCGAGGTAAACCTAAAACAAAGTCCATAGATATATCCTCCCAAGGAACACTAGGTACAGGCAAAGGCATATATAAACCATGAGGATTGAGTCGTGACTTAGCTTTTTGACATGTAGTGCATCGAGCAATAAAACGCTCAACATCCCGTTTCATCTTTGGCCAAAAGAAATGTGTAGCAAGTACGTCCTCCATCTTCTTCACGCCAAAGTGTCCCATTAATCCTCCTCCATGTGCCTCCTGCAACAACAAAAGACGAACGGAGCTAGCTGGAATGCATAGCTTGTTAGCACGATACACAAATCCATCGTTAACGACGAACTTGTTCCACATTCTTCCTTCTTTACAATTCTGCATTACATCTTTAAAATCAGCATCATGCACGTATTGATCTTTGATGGTCTCCAAACCAAATATTTTGAAGTCAAGTTGTGAAAGCATAGTATAGCGGCGAGACAATGCATCAGCAATAACATATTCTTTTCCCTTCTTGTGTTTAATGACATAAGGAAAAGTCTCAATGAATTCAACCCATTTAGCATGTCTACGATTCAGTTTAGCTTGACTTTTAATATGTTTCAAAGATTCATGATCAGAATGTATAACAAATTCTTTGGGCCATAAATAATGTTGCCATGTTTCTAAAGTCCGAACAAGAGCATATAATTCTTTATCATAAGTAGAATAATTCAGACTAGGCCCACTCAATTTTTCAGAAAAGTATGCAACAGGTTTGCCATCTTGTAATAACACACCGCCTAATCCAATTCCACTAGCATCACATTCAAGCTCAAAAGTCTTATTAAAATCAGGAAGTTGGAGTAAAGGAGCATGTGTCAACTTATCTTTCAATACCGAGAAGGCTTCTTCCTGTGCGGTAGCCCAAAGAAAAGGCACATATTTCTTTGTAAGCTCATTGAGAGGTGCAGCAATGGTGCTGAAATCTCTCACAAAACGCCTATAGAATCCAGCGAGGCCAAGAAAACTCCTCACTTGTGTGACCGTTTTGGGTTGCGGCCAACTCTCAATAGCTTCAATCTTGGCTTTATCAACTTCAATTCCCTGTGGAGTAACAACATAGCCAAGAAAAGATACTCGGTCGGTGCAAAAGGTGCACTTTCCAAGGTTACCAAATAAATGTGCATCACGTAGAGCAATAAAAACAGCACGTAAATGTTCCAAATGTTCTTCCAAAGATCTGCTATAAATCAATATGTCATCAAAGTAAACTACCACAAATCGTCCAATGAAAGCACGTAAAACTTCGTTCATTAATCTCATGAAAGTACTAGGTGCATTAGTTAACCCAAAAGGCATGACTAACCACTCATATAATCCAAACTTAGTTTTGAATGCTGTTTTCCATTCATCTCCCAATTTCATACGAATTTGATGGTATCCACTACGCAAATCAACTTTGGAGAATATTGTAGAGCCACTCAATTCATCAAGCATATCATCTAGCCTAGGAATAGGATGACGATAACGAATAGTAATATTATTAATGCCTCTACAATCAACACACATACGTGATGTACCATCCTTTTTCGGCACTAGAATAATAGGAACAGCACAAAGACTAAGTGATAGAGTCGGGGGTGTCCCGATCTTTCAATGAGATGGGAACTATCGATTTGGTGGAGACGACTTTGACGATCCGACTACAAACGTGCACGACGTTGCGCCTTAGCAATCGCTAAACCAATCTCCAGAGGTTATTGACCACGCCGGTGCACGATCAACCTGACCACGAAGGTCTATTCCTGCAAGCAATCGAAGAACGAGCAAGAATATGATAAAAGCAATCTGAATATTGCAAATATGTATGAAGTATTGATAATGGTGGGGATCCGAAAGAGGTCTTGGTCTGGTCGTTGGACACAAACGAAGTACACGAAGTTGTGTTGGCTAACTTTTAACTAAACAAATCCCAAGGAAAAGCTACTAGATGGATCTACTTATATAGGAGCAAGGGGTGGCGGCCAAGGAGGTGGGAGGACGTCCCAAGGCAGCCTAAAACTAAATCTAGGTCGTACAAGGCCAATGGGCCCAAGTGGAGGTGATGTAACACCTTTGGACTTGTAGTTTGACTCGGATTCTGCTGCAGCATCAGATTGTTTCGTCCACAACTCAACGCTCCGGACGAATTTGAAGGTGATTCCAATTGGGTTGGAAAGTGCACGAAATCTAGTTTCCAACAAAAAAAGAATCACCCAATTCAGAGTCCGTATGAAAAACTTGTGTGTGTTTTGAGTCAGGTATGTCTGTGCAGTCCGAATCTGAATCCAGAACGTGAGAGACTTGGACTCTATCTTCTCTTGGGCCAAAAGTGACGTGAGAGAACTTTTTGGACAGCAAATAAACATCTCTTTCTTCCTTATCTTCATATGTGGATTGTACAAATGTCCCATACACCTGCAATTAGACAAAACACAAAAGTGTGTGAAGTATTTTTGTTCTGGATAACATAAATAGATTATTGAATAGTTTGCACTAGAAATCACCTGACAAATATGCATATATGCAATATTTTTGGTCATATCCAAGGTAGTCATGTCCTCATCACTAAGGGATTCGCGTATATAACCTTTGTCGAGAAGCTCTTGTACTTGACGCATAATCTCCTTCGTCTCCTCTGGATTGGTACGGTATGGTGCATGGTTTGGCAGTGAAGCACCGGGAATTAAGTCAATCTGATGCTCAATCCCTCGAATAGGCGGTAATCCCGGTGGCACGTCTTGTGGAAAGACGTCAGCGAACTCCTGCAAAATGTTAGTGACAGCAGGAGGCAAAGAGGAAGGCACGTCCTCGAATGAAAATAATGCCTCTTTGCACACAAAAGCATAGCAAACAGATTTGCTGAAATCTAGCTCATCAATATCAGATTTGGTGGCAAATAAACATGCACTTTTCAATTTAATTTCAGAAGCAACACTAGATGGTTTATTATTAGGCTTCATTTGCTGCTCAAATTCTTTTGCCACAATCTGATTTTCACTCTTATTCGTCTCCTGTTTTGCTTTATTAGCTCTATTAATATCATCTTTCAAAATGGAATCAGGAGTCATAGGAAGCAAAGTAATATTTTTATCCTTATGAACAAGAGTATAGTGATTGTTTCTACCATGGTGTACAGAATTTTTATCACATTGCCATGGTCTACCAAGTAATAAGGAACATGCTTGCATAGGTACCACATCACAATCAACATAATCAGCATATGTAGAGATACTAAAATGCACACGAACAGTACGTGTTACCTTAACCTTGCCACTATTGTTGAACCATTGGATGTAGTAAGGATGTGGATGTGGTCTTGTGGTGAGAGAAAGCTTCTCCACCATCTCCATGCTAGCCAAGTTGTTGCAGCTCCCTCCGTCTATGATGACGCGCACAGAACGTTCCTTCACAACTCCCTTGGTATGGAACAAATTGTGCCTCTGATTTTGCTCAGCTTGTGTGATCTGCACACTCAAAACACGTTGAGCAACTAAACATTCATACCTGTCAGCGTCTTCAGGAGCCATGTATTGCGTCTCATGATCAGAATCATCTCCACCATGTTCTTCACGTGTAATAAGAGCCAAAGTCTCCTCATCATAGTCACTAGCAGACTCATATCCACCATCCGCGGTAGCAATCATCACACGCGGAGATTTGCATTCTCTCGCATAATGACCTCCTCCCTTACAACGACGACAAATAATATCACTTGTGTGCCCTGTTGATGCCATGGAAGAAGAAGAACGCTGTGCAGGCCCCGCAGGTGCGCTCTTGGCAGATAATGGAGGTTGTGCCTGTTTTCTTGTATCACGGCTGGAGGTGGCACCGGATGGAGGTGCTGGTGCAGTTGAAGTAGAAGATGCACGTGGTGTCCATGATGAAGGTCGGCCTGCAGAAAAGTTAGTTCGCCCCAATGCTTGTCGATCCTGCACTTCACGTTCAGCTTTACAAGCAAGATGGAATAAACGAGTGATATTAGTATACTCCTTATAGTCTAGAATGGTCTGAATCTCTCTATTTAATCCACCCAGAAAACGTGCAAGCATAGCTTCATTCTCCTCAACAATACCACATCTAATCATGCCAGTTTGTAATTCCTGATAATATTCTTCTACATAATTTTTCCCTTGTCTTAAACGCTACAATTTTTGAAGCAATTCACGTTGATAATATGGTGGAACCCAGCGCGTACGCATAGCAGTTTTCAAAGCAGCCCAAGTAGTTGGAATAGGAGATAATCTACAATGTTCAGACCACCATACGCATGCAAAACTAGTGAAAGCACAAACAGCAGCAGCAACTCGTCTCTCCTCAGGATATTGTAAACATGTAAATCGTTGTTCAGTTTCTAACTCCCAAGTAAGATATATATCAGGAACATATCTACCCTCAAATGGTGGAATATTCAATTTCAGTTTAGGAATATGGACATCATCTCGTACCTGAGGTGGTGGTGCAGGCCTACCATTACGAATATATACCTGAGGTCGACCTGCTGGTGGTGGTACAGGTGGCTGCACGAAGTGCTGATTTTGATCAACCTCATCCTCATAATCTCCCACATAATCATCCTCCTCCGCATCAGCAGCAGGAGCCACAGAAGTATCAACAGCAGCACCAACAGTTTGGCCAAACGCAAGAGGAACACGGCTTGCTCGGCGGAGGTCTGTTTCGCGACGTGGAGGTAGTCGTTGTTGTTGTTGTTGGAGAGGTGCGTTAGGTGCAGCGGGTGGCGGTGGTGGAAGACGCGCGAGCAATTCATTAAACTTGTTATCGAGCTTTGTTTCGAACGTCTTCTCAAGGCCAGTGATCTTCTCCATGGCCTCTTCAAAATTGTTCAGCACATCTTGCACCTGTTCAGTCATCATTTGCTGAAACTTATCATGAAGCTCCTTGTTCGATAAATTCTCCCAGTCAATCTCGTCGGCTTGTGATCCTGGCATGGTTAGCAGCAATAGAAACACACAAGAATATGATCCTACAGACTACGAACAAGTGGTGGTGGTGGGTGTCACAAATCCGTCAAGCAAAACTCAAATTCTTACCAGTTCTTACCCAGCAACAGGCGGTGATCGGCAACCGTTGTAGTCAAAACTCTCAAAGCTTGGATAGAGCGATTACCAGGGAGAGTCAAACGCACGACGTAGATGTATGTGGAGCTGGGAAGGCTTATAATATGGTAGCAAAAAGGGTCAGCAATAATCAATTCAGAGATGCAAAGTTGAATAAACGCTCAACGACGGTACTGTGCTGGTCCTAGGCTAGACTGTGCTAGAGACGCGAGCCTAGAACACCAACAAAATCACGGCGCGGCACGTAAACAAGGAAGGAGCACACTCTGAATTTTTTTTCTCTTTTTTTTTGCACTTTTTTTTTGCTCCGCAACAAATTTTTTTCAAAAAAGTGTACAAATGGTCTAGAAACTGCCTAGCCAGAATTTTCCACAATTTTTTTTTTTGAGTTTGGAACTATTTCTCTACTGCGGGTAGCACGGAAGTTGGGGAGTCCTCCGCTGTCACGACTCGGAGTATCGCGTGATCTGGAAATCGAGAACAATGCAACGATTACTGGACTCGGACTAGGACTGGTGGCGGAGATGAAACTGGTGGAACTCGGACTGGTGGCGGAGATGAATCTGGTGGAACTCGGATGGGCGTGATGGCGGCGGATATGTGGTGGCATATATGGATTCGGATTGGCGGTGAATATGTGGTGGTGGTATATGGCAGCGGCGACGTGACAACCTGTGAACAGAACTCGAAACTCTAAAAGACTAGACGCTAAGACCAGCAACTTGACACGACGATGCAACCGCAAATTCAACAAAGCAAATACAGAAAAGATTATGCAAAGGCTCAGATTGGTTCGGATGGGATGAACTAACCCTTTTTTTTGGCTTTTTCGTGGACTATAGGTATGAAGAACAAACTCGATCTAAACTACGAAAAACTGTAAAATCTCACCGAGCAACCTGGAAATGTGATACCACTTGATAGAGGCAAAGGTGTCCCGTCTTTCGATGAGATGATGGATATCGCTTTGGTGGAAGTCGACTTTGACGATCCGACTACGAACGTGCGAGGACGTTGCGCCTTAGCAATCGCTAAACCAACTCCGAGAGGTTATTGACCACGCCGGAGCACGATCAACCTGACCACGAGGGTCTGTTTCCTGCGAGCAAACGAAGAACAAGCAAGAAACTAAGATTGCAATCTGGATATTGCGAATATAAGATGAAAGCTTTATTGATCAAGGTGGGGTTCTGTGACGCCTTTGTCTGGTCGTTGAACACAAACGAAGTACGCGAAGTTGCAGCTAGTGCGAACTTTTAATATAAACAAAACCCAAAGTCTAAACGATGCCCTAAGGGCTGTATATATGGAGGAAGAGGGGGGAATTTCATGGCCCTTGGTGGAGGGGTCCGAAATCAACCCTATCTCTTGTTTCCCCACACATACGGACTCTAAAAATAGCCTATACTTATGTATTTCGAAATTACATGGGCCTGGCCCAATAATAAGGTGACGCAGCACCTAAAATAGCCTCGGGACGAAATTTATGAAGTGGCATCTTGTATATTTCGTCCAAGGCTTCATGCACCCATTATGGTGGCTTCAAAGTCCTGAAATCATCACTTGTAACTCCGTTCTTGTTCCCCTTGCGCATGGCATCATCTCCATGCTTGTTCTTGCTCCAATGTTCATCCTTCTCCAAGCTAGGCCCTTCATTTGTAAGCAAAACAAATGTATCCAATTTAGGCAGCATCATATTCTCATGAACATTAGAATCATTACCAAGAAACGAAAGTACCTGATAATTTAATTGGCGTGCGCGAGCTCTAGTAATTGGTCCCGTATATGTAGCAGTAGGGGCTGTGGGCGTAACAATGGTATTGATGTCCTCATCATCGGTGAGGATAGTGGCACAAAAATTTGATGCAAAATGTTAGCAAGAGTCAATAATGTTGGAAAAGATTCACAAATTTGCAAGTGGAACAAGTAGACCAATAGCAAATGTGGTACACGGAAACACACACACGGATAGATAAATGGGGTCGTGCAACCAAGGTATGAGTACAAAATGTGGAGTCCACGGAAAACGCTCGTGTTGCACAACTCAAGAGAGACGCTAGCACGATTGCTCAATAGGCGGATACGACACTTGTGCACAACCTATAAGATGCAAAATGGATAAACTTCTATCCCGAGTATTCTATGTATGTATGGTTCCCGGTATTTCTCTCAAGATGATCCAAGATGATCGGATATGACAATCTTATGTGCAATGGGGTATGATGCTATGGCACTTGCTTACAAGCTTCTTTGCTCTCTTTCTTTTGCTTAAAAGCTTTGTTCTTTTTTTTCTATGGCCCCTTTTGCACAATGCACAAACCAAGATAGCAATTGCGTATATGCGGGAACAAACTTGTGACACGAGATATGATACCAATATATGCACCACGATGATATGGTATGTATGCGATGGGAAGTATGATCACTAATGTAGACTTTTTGGCTAGGCAGTTTCTAGACCATTTGTAGACTTTTTCGAAAAAAAATTGTTGCGGAGCAAAAAAAAGTGCAAAAAAAAAAGTAAAAAAAAATTCAGAGTGTGCTCCTCCCTTGTTTACGTGCCGCGCCGTGATTTTGTTGGTGTTCTAGGCTCGCGTCTCTAGCACAGTCTAGCCTAGGACCAGCACAGTACCGTCGTTGAGCGTTTATTCAACTTTGCATCTTTGAATTGATTATTGCTAACCCTTTTTGATACCATATTATAAGCCTTCCCAGCTCCACATACATCTACGTCGTGCGTTTGACTCTCCCTGGTAATCGCTCTATCCAAGCTTTGAGAGTTTTGACTACAACGGTTGCCGATCACCGCCTGTTGCTGGGTAAGAACTGGTAAGAATTTGAGTTTTGCTTGACGGATTTGTGACACCCACCACCACCACTTGTTCGTAGTCTGTAGGATCATATTCTTGTGTGTTTCTATTGTTGCTAACCATGCCAGGATCACAAGCCGACGAGATTGACTGGGAGAATTTATCGAACAAGGAGCTTCATGATAAGTTTCAGCAAATGATGATTGAGCAGGTGCAAGATGTGCTGAACAATTTTGAAGAGGCCATGGAAAAGATCACTGGCCTTGAGAAGACGTTCGAAACAAAGCTCGATAACAAGTTTAATGAATTGCTCGCGCATCTTCCACCACCGCCACCCGCTGCACCTAACGCACCTCTCCAACAACAACAACAACAACGACTACCTCCACGTCGCGAAACAGACCTCCGCCGAGCAAGCCGTGTTCCTCTTGCGTTTGGCCAAACTGTTGGTGCTGCTGTTGATACTTCTGTGGCTCCTGCTGCTGATGCGGAGGAGGATGATTATGTGGGAGATTATGAGGATGAGGTTGATCAAAATCAGCACTACGTGCAGCCACCTGTACCACCACCAGCAGGTCGACCTCAGGTATATATTCGTAATGGTAGGCCTGCACCACCACCTCAGGTACGAGATGATGTCCATATTCCTAAACTGAAATTGAATATTCCACCATTTGAGGGTAGATATGTTCCTGATATATATCTTACTTGGGAGTTAGAAACTGAACAACGATTTACATGTTTACAATATCCTGAGGAGAGACGGGTTGCTGCTGCTGTTTGTGCTTTCACTAGTTTTGCATGTGTATGGTGGTCTGAACATTGTAGATTATATCCTAATCCAACTACTTGGGCCGCTTTGAAAACTGCTATGCGTACGCGTTGGGTTCCACCATATTATCAACGTGAATTGCTTCAAAAATTGCAGCGTTTAAGACAAGGGGAAAATTCTGTAGAAGAATATTATCAGGAATTACAAACTGGCATGATTAGATGTGGTATTGTTGAGGAGAATGAAGCTATGCTTGCACGTTTTCTGGGTGGATTAAATAGAGAGATTCAGACCATTCTAGACTATAAGGAGTATACTAATATCACTCGTTTATTCCATCTTGCTTGTAAAGCTGAACGTGAAGTGCAGGATCGACAAGCATTGGGGAAAATCAGATTGTGGCAAAAGAATTTGAGCAGCAAATGAAGCCTAATAATAAACCATCTAGTGTTGCTTCTGAAATTAAATTGAAAAGTGCATGTTTATTTGCCACCAAATCTGATATTGATGAGCTAGATTTCAGCAAATCTGTTTGCTATGCTTTTGTGTGCAAAGAGGCATTATTTTCATTCGAGGACGTGCCTTCCTCTTTGCCTCCTGCTGTCACTAACATTTTGCAGGAGTTCGCTGACGTCTTTCCACAAGACGTGCCACCGGGATTACCGCCTATTCGAGGGATTGAGCATCAGATTGACTTAATTCTCGGTGCTTCACTGCCAAACCGTGCACCATACTGATAGAGGCAAAGGTGTCCCGTCTTTCGATGAGATGATGGATATCGCTTTGGTGGCAGTCGACTTTGACGATCCGACTACGAACGTGCGAGGACGTGGCACCTTAGCAATCGCTAAACCAACTCCGAGAGGTTATTGACCACGCCGGAGCACGATCAACCTGACCACGAGGGTCTGTTTCCTGCGAGCAAACGAAGAACAAGCAAGAAACTGAGATTGCAATCTGGATATTGCGAATATAAGATGAAAGCTTTATTGATCAAGGTGGGGTTCTGTGACGCCTTTGTCTGGTCGTTGAACACAAACGAAGTATGCGAAGTTGCAGCTATGGCGAACTTTTAATCTAAACAAAACCCAAAGTCTAAACGATGCCCTAAGGGCTGTATATATGGAGGAAGAGGGGGGAATTTCGTGGCCCTTGGTGGAGGGGTCCGAAATCAACCCTATCTCTTGTTTCCCCACACATACGGACTCTAAAAATAGCCTATACTTATATATTTCGAAATTACATGGGCCTGGCCCAATAATAAGGTGACGCAACACCTAAAATAGCCTCGGAACGAAATTTATGAAGTGACATCTTGTATATTTCGTCCAAGGCTTCATGCACCCATTATGGTGGCTTCAAAGTCCTGAAATCATCACTTGTAACTCCGTTCTTGTTCCCCTTGCGCATGCCATCATCTCCATGCTTGTTCTTGCTCCAATGTTCATCCTTCTCCAAGCTTGGCCCTTCATTTGTAAGCAAAACAAATGTATCCAATTTAGGCAGCATCATATTCTCATGAACATTAGAATCATTACCAAGAAACGAAAGTACCTGGTAATTTAGTTGGCGTGCACGAGCTCTAGTAATTGGTCCAGTATGTATAGCAGCAGGGGCTGTGGGTGTAACAATTGTATTGATGTCCTCATCACATACCGTACCAATCCAGAGGAGACGAAGGAGATTATGCGTCAAGTACAAGAGCTTCTCGACAAAGGTTATATACGCGAATCCCTTAGTCCTTGTGTTGTTCCTATTATTCTAGTGCCGAAAAAGGATGGTACATCACGTATGTGTGTTGATTGTAGAGGCATTAATAATATTACTATTCGTTATCGTCATCCTATTCCTAGGCTAGATGATATGCTTGATGAATTGAGTGGCTCTACAATATTCTCCAAAGTTGATTTGCATAGTGGATACCATCAAATTCGTATGAAATTGGGAGATGAATGGAAAACAGCATTCAAAACTAAGTTTGGATTATATGAGTGGTTAGTCATGCCTTTTGGGTTAACTAATGCACCTAGTACTTTCATGAGATTAATGAACGAAGTTTTACGTGCTTTCATTGGACGATTTGTGGTAGTTTACTTTGATGACATATTGATTTATAGAAGATCTTTGGAAGAACATTTGGAACATTTACGTGCTGTTTTTATTGCTCTACGTGATGCACGTTTGTTTGGTAACCTTGGGAAGTGCACCTTTTGCACCGACCGAGTATCTTTTCTTGGCTATGTTGTTACTCCACAGGGAATTGAAGTTGATAAAGCCAAGATTGAAGCTATTGAGAGTTGGCCGCAGCCCAAAACGGTCACACAAGTGAGGAGTTTTCTTGGCCTCGCTGGATTCTATAGGCGTTTTGTGAGAGATTTCAGCACCATTGTTGCACCTCTCAATGAGCTTACAAAGAAAGATGTGCCTTTTCTTTGGGGTACTGATAGAGGCAAAGGTGTCCCGTCTTTCGATGAGATGGTGGATTTCGCTTTGGTGGAAGTCGACTTTGACGATCCGACTACGAACGTGCGAGGACGTCGCGCCTTAGCAATCGCTAAACCAACTCCGAGAGGTTATTGACCACGCCGGAGCACGATCAACCTGACCACGAGGGTCTGTTTCCTGCAAGCAAACGAAGAACAAGCAAGAAACTAAGATTGCAATCTGGATATTGCGAATATAAGATGAAAGCTTTATTGATCAAGGTGGGGTTCTGTGACGCCTTTGTCTGGTCGTTGAACACAAACGAAGTACGCGAAGTTGCAGCTATGGCGAACTTTTAATCTAAACAAAACCCAAAGTCTAAACGATGCCCTAAGGGCTGTATATATGGAGGAAGAGGGGGGAATTTCGTGGCCCTTGGTGGAGGAGTCCGAAATCAACCCTATCTCTTGTTTCCCCACACATACGGACTCTAAAAAATAGCCTATACTTATGTATTTCGAAATTACATGGGCCTGGCCCAATAATAAGGTGACGCAGCACCTAAAAGAGCCTCGGGACGAAATTTATGAAGTGGCATCTTGTATATTTCGTCCAAGGCTTCATGCACCCATTATGGTGGCTTCAAAGTCCTGAAATCATCACTTGTAACTCCGTTCTTGTTTCCCTTGCGCATGCCATCATCTCCATGCTTGTTCTTGCTCCAATGTTCATCCTTCTCCAAGCTAGGCCCTTCATTTGTAAGCAAAACAAATGTATCCAATTTAGGCAGCATCATATTCTCATGAACATTAGAATCATTACCAAGAAACGAAAGTACCTGGTAATTTAGTTGGCGTGCACGAGCTCTAGTAATTGGTCCAGTATGTATAGCAGCAGGGGCTGTGGGTGTAACAATTGTATTGATGTCCTCATCAGCGTACGCGTTGGGTTCCACCATATTATCAACGTGAATTGCTTCAAAAATTGCAGCGTTTAAGACAAGGGAAAAATTCTGTAGAAGAATATTATCAGGAATTACAAATTGGCATGATTAGATGTGGTATTGTTGAGGAGAATGAAGCTATGCTTGCACGTTTTCTGGGTGGATTAAATAGAGAGATTCAGACCATTCTAGACTATAAGGAGTATACTAATATCACTCGTTTATTCCATCTTGCTTGTAAAGCTGAACGTGAAGTGCAGGATCGACAAGCATTGGGGCGAACTAACTTTTCTGCAGGCCGACCTTCATCATGGACACCACGTGCATCTTCTACTTCAACTGCACCAGCACCTCCATCCGGTGCCACCTCCAGCCGTGATACAAGAAAACAGGCACAACCTCCATTATCTGCCAAGAGCGCACCTGCGGGGCCTGCACAGCGTTCTTCTTCTTCCATGGCATCAACAGGGCACACAAGTGATATTATTTGTCGTCGTTGTAAGGGAGGAGGTCATTATGCGAGGGAATGCAAATCTCCGCGTGTGATGATTGCTACCGCGGATGGTGGATATGAGTCCGCTAGTGACTATGATGAGGAGACATTGGCTCTTATTACACGTGAAGAACATGGTGGAGATGATTCTGATCATGAGACGCAATACATGGCTCCTGAAGACGCTGACAGGTATGAATGTTTAGTTGCTCAACGTGTTTTGAGTGTGCAGGTCACACAAGCTGAGCAAAATCAGAGGCACAATTTGTTCCATACCAAGGGAGTTGTGAAGGAACGTTCTGTGCGCGTCATAATAGACGGAGGGAGCTGCAACAACTTGGCTAGCTTGGAGATGGTGGAGAAGCTTTCTCTCACCACAAGACCACATCCACATCCTTACTACATCCAATGGTTCAACAACAGCGGCAAGGTTAAGGAGTTCGCTGACGTTTTTCCACAAGACGTGCCACCGGGATTACCGCCTATTCGAGGGATTGAGCATCAGATTGACTTAATTCCCGGTGCTTCACTGCCAAACCGTGCACCATACCGTACCAATCCAGAGGAGACGAAGGAGATTATGCGTCAAGTACAAGAGCTTCTCGACAAAGGTTATATACGCGAATCCCTTAGTCCTTGTGCTGTTCCTATTATTCTAGTGCCGAAAAAGGATGGTACATCACGTATGTGTGTTGATTGTAGAGGCATTAATAATATTACTATTCGTTATCGTCATCCTATTCCTAGGCTAGATGATATGCCTGATGAATTGAGTGGCTCTACAATATTCTCCAAAGTTGATTTGCGTAGTGGCTACCATCAAATTCGTATGAAATTGGGAGATGAATGGAAAACAACATTTAAAACTAAGTTTGGATTATATGAGTGGTTAGTCATGCCTTTTGGGTTAACTAATGCACCTAGTACTTTCATGAGATTAATGAACGAAGTTTTACGTGCTTTCATTGGACGATTTGTGGTAGTTTACTTTGATGACATATTGATTTATAGCAGATCTTTGGAAGAACATTTGGAACATTTACGTGCTGTTTTTATTGCTCTACGTGATGCACGTTTGTTTGGTAACCTTGGGAAGTGCACCTTTTGCACCGACCGAGTATCTTTTCTTGGCTATGTTGTTACTCCACAGGGAATTGAAGTTGATAAAGCCAAGATTGAAGCTATTGAGAGTTGGCCGCAACCCAAAACGGTCACACAAGTGAGGAGTTTTCTTGGCCTCGCTGGGTTCTATAGGCGTTTTGTGAGAGATTTCAGCACCATTGCTGCACCTCTCAATGAGCTTACAAAGAAAGATGTGCCTTTTCTTTGGGGTACCGCACAGGAAGAAGCCTTCTCGGTATTGAAAGATGTGCTTTTCCCTTGTTTACGTGCCGCGCCGTGATTTTGTTGGTGTTCTAGGCTCGCGTCTCTAGCACAGTCTAGCCTAGGACCAGCACAGTACCGTCGTTGAGCGTTTATTCAACTTTGCATCTCTGAATTGATTATTGCTGACCGTTTTTGCTACCATACTATAAGCCTTCCCAGCTCCACATACATCTACGTCGTGTGTTTGACTCTCCCTGATAATCACTCTATCCAAGCTTTGAGAGTTTTTGACTACAACGGTTGCCGATCACCGCCTGCTGCTGGGTAAGAACTGGTAAAAATTTGAGATTTGCTTCACGGATTTGTGATACACCACCACCACTTCTTAGTAGTCTGTAGGATCATATTCTTGTGTGTTTCTATTGCTGCTAACCATGCCAGGATCACAAGCCGACGAGATTGATTGGGAGAACTTATCGAACAAGGAGCTTCATGATAAGTTTCAGCAAATGATGACTGAACATGTACAAGATGTGCTGAACAATTTTGAAGAGGCCATGGAGAAGATCACTGGCCTTGAGAAGACGTTCGAAACAAAGCTCGATAACAGATTTAATGAACTGCTTGCGTGTCTTCCACCACCGGCTGCACCTGTCGCACCTCTGCAACAACAACAACTACGCCCCCTTCCGAATCAGTATGGACGAGCACAGCGTGTTCCTATTGAGCCAGGACAAAATTCTGGTGCTGCTGCTACTGCTGTTGGTGCTTCTTTGGCTCCTGCTACTGCTGCTGCTGGTACCCAGGAGGATGATGATTATGTGGGAGATTATGAGGATGAGGTTGATCAAAATCCGAACTACGTGTAGCCACCAGCACCACCACCACCAGGTCGACCTCAGGTATATATTCGTAATGGTAGGCCTGCACCACCACCTCAGGTACGAGATGATGTCCATATTCCTAAACTGAAATTGAATATTCCACCATTTGAGGGTAGATATGTTCCTGATATATATCTTACTTGGGAGTTAGAAACTGAACAACGATTTACATGTTTACAATATCCTGAGGAGAGACGAGTTGCTGCTGCTGTTTGTGCTTTCACTAGTTTTGCATGTGTATGGTGGTCTGAACATTGTAGATTATATCCTATTCCAACTACTTGGGCTGCTTTGAAAACTGCTATGCGTACGCGTTGGGTTCCACCATATTATCAACGTGAATTGCTTCAAAAATTGCAGCGTTTAAGACAAGGGAAAAATTCTGTAGAAGAATATTATCAGGAATTACAAACTGGCATGATTAGATGTGGTATTGTTGAAGAGAATGAAGCTATGCTTGCACGTTTTCTGGGTGGATTAAATAGAGAGATTCAGACCATTCTAGACTATAAGGAGTATACTAATATCACTCGTTTATTCCATCTTGCTTGTAAAGCTGAACGTGAAGTGCAGGATCGACAAGCATTGGGGCGAACTAACTTTTCTGCAGGCCGACCTTCATCATGGACACCACGTGCATCTTCTACTTCAACTGCACCAGCACCTCCATCCGGTGCCACCTCCAGCCGTGATACAAGAAAACAGGCACAACCTCCATTATCTGCCAAGAGCGCACCTGCGGGGCCTGCACAGCGTTCTTCTTCTTCCATGGCATCAACAGGGCACACAAGTGATATTATTTGTCGTCGTTGTAAGGGAGGAGGTCATTATGCGAGAGAATGCAAATCTCCGCGTGTGATGATTGCTACCGCGGATGGTGGATATGAGTCTGCTAGTGACTATGATGAGGAGACTTTGGCTCTTATTACACGTGAAGAACATGGTGGAGATGATTCTGATCATGAGACGCAATACATGGCTCCTGAAGACGCTGACAGGTATGAATGTTTAGTTGCTCAACGTGTTTTGAGTGTGCAGATCACACAAGCTGAGCAAAATCAGAGGCACAATTTGTTCCATACCAAGGGAGTTGTGAAGGAACGTTCTGTGCGCGTCATCATAGACGGAGGGAGCTGCAACAACTTGGCTAGCATGGAGATGGTGGAGAAGCTTTCTCTCACCACAAGACCACATCCACATCCTTACTACATCCAATGGTTCAACAATAGTGGCAAGGTTAAGGTAACACGTACTGTTCGTGTGCATTTTAGTATCTCTACATATGCTGATTATGTTGATTGTGATGTGGTACCTATGCAAGCATGTTCCTTATTACTTGGTAGACCATGGCAATGTGATAAAAATTCTGTACACCATGGTAGAAACAATCACTATACTCTTGTTCATAAGGATAAAAATATTACTTTGCTTCCTATGACTCCTGATTCCATTTTGAAAGATGATATTAATAGAGCTAATAAAGCAAAACAGGAGACGAATAAGAGTGAAAATCAGATTGTGGCAAAAGAATTTGAGCAGCAAATGAAGCCTAATAATAAACCATCTAGTGTTGCTTCTGAAATTAAATTGAAAAGTGCATGTTTATTTGCCACCAAATCTGATATTGATGAGCTAGATTTCAGCAAATCTGTTTGCTATGCTTTTGTGTGCAAAGAGGCATTATTTTCATTCGAGGACGTGCCTTCCTCTTTGCCTCCTGCTGTCACTAACATTTTGCAGGAGTTCGCTGACGTCTTTCCACAAGACGTGCCACCGGGATTACCGCCTATTCGAGGGATTGAGCATCAAATTGACTCAATTCCCGGTGCTTCACTGCCAAACCGTGCACCATACCGTACCAATCCAGAGGAGACAAAGGAGATTATGCGTCAAGTACAAGAGCTTCTCGACAAAGGTTATATACGCGAATCCCTTAGTCCTTGTGCTGTTCCTATTATTCTAGTGCCGAAAAAGGATGGTACATCACGTATGTGTGTTGATTGTAGAGGCATTAATAATATTACTATTCATTATCGTCATCCTATTCCTAGGCTAGATGATATGCTTGATGAATTGAGTGGCTCTACAATATTCTCCAAAGTTGATTTGCGTAGTGGATACCATCAAATTCGTATGAAATTGGGAGATGAATGGAAAACAACATTTAAAACTAAGTTTGGATTATATGAGTGGTTAGTCATGCCTTTTGGGTTAACTAATGCGCCTAGTACTTTCATGAGACTAATGAACGAAGTTTTACGTGCTTTCATTGGACGATTTGTGGTAGTCTATTTTGATGATATACTGATTTATAGCAGATCTTTGGAAGAACATTTGGAACATTTACGTGCTGTTTTTATTGCTCTACGTGATGCATGTTTGTTTGGTAACCCTGGGAAGTTGATAGAGGCGGGGTGTCCCGATCTTTCGATGAGATGATAACTATCAATTTGGTGAAGATGACTTTGACGATCCGACTACAAACGTGCACGACGTTGCGCCTTAGCAATCGCTAAACCAATCTCCTGAGGTTACTGACGATGCCGGAAGCACGGTCAGCCTGACCACGAAGGTCTATTCCTGCAAGCAATCGAAGAACGAGCAAGAATATGATAAAGCAATCTGAATATTGCAAATATATATGAGGTATTGATAATGGTGGGGATCCGTAAGCGGTCTTGGTCTGGTCGTTGGACACAAACGAAGTACACGAAGTTGCAATGGCTAACTTTTAACTAAACAAATCCCAAGGAAAAGCTACTAGATGGATCTACTTATATAGGAGCAAGGGGTGGCGGCCAAGGAGGTGGGAGGACGTCCCAAGGCAGCCTAAAACTAAATCTAGGTCGTACAAGGCCAATGGGCCCAAGTGGAGGTGATGTAACACCTTTGGACTTGTAGTTTGACTCGGATTCTACTGCAGCATCAGATTGTTTCGTCCACAACTCAACGCTCCGGACGAATTTGAAGGTGATTCCAATTGGGTTGGAAAGTGCACGAAATCTAGTTTCCAACAAAAAAGAATCATCCAATTCGGAGTCCGTATGAAAAACTTGTGTGCGTTTTGAGTCAGGTATGTCTGTGCAGTCCGAATCTGAATCCAGAACGTGAGAGACTTGGACTCTATCTTCTCTTGGGCCAAAAGTGACGTGAGAGAACTTTTTGGACAGCAAATAAACATCTCTTTCTTCCTTATCTTCATATGTGGATTGTACAAATGTCCCATACACCTGCAATTAGACAAAACACAAAAGTGTGTGAAGTATTTTTGTTCTGGATAACATAAATAGATTATTGAATAGTTTGCACTAGAAATCACCTGACAAATATGCATATATGCAATATTTTTGGTCATATCCAAGGTAGTCATGTCCTCATCAACCTCTCGGAGTTGGTTTAGCGATTGCTAAGGCGCGACGTCCTCGCACGTTCGTAGTCGGATCGTCAAAGTCGACTTCCACCAAAGCGATATCCATCATCTCATCGAAAGACGGGACACCTTTGCCTCTATCATTGTGAAGGAACGTTCTGTGCGCGTCATAATAGACGAAGGGAGCTGCAAAAACTTGGCTAGCATGGAGATGGTGGAGAAGCTTTCTCTCACCACAAGACCACATCCACATCCTTACTACATCCAATGGTTCAACAACAGCGGCAAGGTTAAGGTAACACGTACTGTTCGTGTGCATTTTAGTATCTCTACATATGCTGATTATGTTGATTGTGATGTGGTACCTATGCAAGCATGTTCCTTATTACTTGGTAGACCATGGCAATTTGATAAAAATTCTGTACACCATGGTAGAAACAATCACTATACTCTTGTTCATAAGGATAAAAATATTACTTTGCTTCCTATGACTCCTGATTCCATTTTGAAAGATGATATTAATAGAGCTAATAAAGCACAACAGGAGAAGAATAAGAGTGAAAATCAGATTGTGGCAAAAGAATTTGAGCAACAAATGAAGCTTAATAATAAACCATCTAGTGTTGCTTCTGAAATTAAATTGAAAAGTGCATGTTTATTTGCCACCAAATCTGATATTGATGAGCTAGATTTCAGCAAATCTGTTTGCTATGCTTTTGTGTGCAAAGAGGCATTATTTTCATTCGAGGACGTGCCTTCCTCTTTGCCTCCTGATGAGGACATGACTACCTTGAATATGACCAAAAATATTGCATATATGCATATTTGTCAGGTGATTTCTAGTGCAAACTATTCAATAATCTATTTATGTTATCCAGAACAAAAATACTTCACACACTTTTGTGTTTTGTCTAATTGCAGGTGTATGGGACATTTGTACAATCCACATATGAAGATAAGGAAGAAAGAGATGTTTATTTGCTGTCCAAAAAGTTCTCTCACGTCACTTTTGGCCCAAGAGAAGATAGAGTCCAAGTCTCTCATGTTCTGGATTCAGATTCGGACTGCACAGACACACCTGACTCAAAACGCACACAAGTTTTTCATACGGACTTCGAATTGGGTGATTCTTTTTTTGTTAGAAACTAGATTTCGTGCACTTTCCAACCCAATTGGAATCACCTTCAAATTTGTCCGGAGCGTTGAGTTGTGGACGAAACAATCTGATGCTGCAGCAGAATCCGAGTCAAACTACAAGTCCAAAGGTGTTACATCACCTCCACTTAGGCCCATGAGCCTTGTACGACCTAGGGTTAGTTCTAGGCTTCCTTGGGACGTCCTCCCACCTCCTTGGCCGCCACCCCTTGCTCCTATATAAGTAGATCCATCTAGTAGCTTTTTCCTTGGGATTTGTTTAGTTAAAAGTTAGCCATTGCAACTTCGTGTACTTCGTTTGTGTCCAACGACCAGACCAAGACTGCTTCCGGATCCCCACCATTATCAATACTTCATATAGATTTGCAATATTCAGATTGCTTTATCATATTCTTGCTCGTTCTTCGATTGCTTGCAGGAATAGACCTTCGTGGTCAGGCTGACCGTGCTTCCGGCATCGTCAGTAACCTCAGGAGATTGGTTTAGCGATTGCTAAGGCGCAACGTCGTGCACGTTTATAGTCGGATCGTCAAAGTCGTCTCCACCAAATTGATAGTTATCATCTCATCGAAAGATCGGGACACCCCCGCCTCTATCAAGTGGTATCAGTTTTCAGGTTGCTCGGTGAGAATTTCCAGTTTTCCTAGATTAGATTTATTTTCTTACCTATTGTCCAAGAAAAAGCCACAAAAAAGAGTTAGATCTATTCATCCTTGGTCCAAGCCAGTCTGAGCCTTTGCAATTTTCTTTTCATTGCTTGCATAGTTGAATTATCGGTTGCATCGTCGTGTCGAGTTGCTGGTCTTAGTGTCTAGTTCGTTTAGAGTTTCGAGTTTTGTTCACATTAGTCACGCCACCGCTGCATCATTATCTCTTCCGCTGTCCACCACCCATCCATCAATTTCCACCACGTGCTATCCACCATTCATTGTCATAATAATAGTTGAGATCATTCACATCTTCGCTTGATCCAATCTGCATCTTATCTAGTTTGTTTGGAACGAGAGGGAGAAAAAAAAGAAGGAGAAAAAAAAGACGGAGAAAAAAAAGAGAAAAAAAAGTAAAAAAAAAGTCGGAGAAAAAAGAGGAAAAAAAAGTGTGAGGAAAAAAAAGAGAGAAAAAAAACAAAATTCGGATCTATCTAGACTCAATCTCGTAGTTGAATTCGGATTGGAATCTGTTTTGTGCACTGTTTAGTAAAACAGGCATAACTTCCTCATACGAAGTCCGTTTTGGCTCCACAAGTACTCAAATTAAAGCTAGCGACTAGACGCATCTGAATAGTTACAAAAGCTAGTTCAATATTTGGCGCCTCAAAATCAGCTTCTAAATAGATCTTTTTTCCCTCCAAAGTTCGCGCATATAGTTTGTTCCAATTTTTCAGGGCAGTTTTAGAATTCTTTGACTCCTCATATCAACTCAGAATTGAGTGATTCTTTTTGCATTGGAAAGCTTGAGTTAGTAGCATTCTTTGAAAGAATTTATCAGAAAATTGTCTCAAACTTTTCAAGAGGAAAGTTGGAGAGAGAGTTGTTGTATATCCTGCTTGGCAGTTGTTTTTCATCATTATCTTCACTGCCGTTGTGATCTTCACTTATATCTTGCTGCCAAGAGCTACTTAGTATCCTTCATTGATGCTAGTTGTGCTACGCCGTGACCTCATTAGTGTTCTAGGCTCGCGTCTCTAGTCCGGTCTAGCCTAGGACCAGCACAATACCGTCGTTGAGCGTTTATTCAACATTGCATCTTTGAATTGATTATTGCTAATCTTTTGCTACCATATATAGCCAACCCAGCTCCACATATTTCTACACCGTGTATACGTACGCTCCCCTGGCAATCGCTTTACTCAATATTCGGAGTTACTTGACACCGCTGGTTGCTGATCACCGCCTGCTGCATGGTAAGAACTTGTAAGACATTGATATTTGCTTTTCTGTGAGCGTTTTACCACCACATCCTAGTAGTTATAGGAACATTATTTTTGGGTTTTGTTTCTTGTTCTACTAATCATGACAGGATCCAGAGTCAATTCATGGGCTTTGTCGATCGCGGGAGACGTGCCACCACCTTTGCAAATACCACAACCGTCACGAGAGGTGCACAAACATCCAAATGCACATGATCAGGTTAATGTATCTATACCACCATTTAATGGCCGTTTTAAACCTGCGTTATATATTGAATGGGAGTTCGACATAAAAAATATATTTGCTTCCCATAATTTCAATGAACATAAAAAGGTTAAGGTTGCGGTTGGTTCTTTCACTGGTTATGCTTTGGTTTGGTGGAGTGAATATTGTCGGTTACACCCTGATTATATACCTACTACTTGGGATGATTTGAAACTTGCCATGCGACATACTTTCGTCCCTGCTTATTATACTCGTGACATGATTAAGAAGTTGCAACACTTAAAACAAGGTAGTGAAACTGTAACAAAATATTATGATGATTTACAAACTACCTTGTTGCATTCCTCTTTAGAAGAAAGTGAAGATGATTTTATGGATAGATTTTGGGGAGGATTAAACCGTGATATTCAAGAGATACTAATTCATGAAGAGTGTTATCCTATGGACCATTTGTTTCATCTTGCTTGCAAAGCTGAACAGGAAATAAAACGACGTGTTGGCCACGAGGAGAACAAGCGCACGGTGCACATTCCAAGAGTTGATATGATTGTTCCTTCAGCTACTAGGCATACTATGACAACCACATCCGTTGTTGTCAGGACTACATCACCTCCACCATGTGACACATCGCCCCCGAGAGTGGCTACATCATCTGAGTTGATCATAAGAGGTAATGACAAAGGTACTGATCTTCCATCTCTACATGAGAATGATGAATGCCTTGTCAATTTGAATACACCATCTGATGAGCTACCCACTACTTTGATCACACCACCTATTTTAGAGGACTACGTTGATAATTTGACTTTGCCATATGATCAAACAACTGAAATACCAACAATTTTGAGTGCACCCATTGAATTAACTATTGATGCAAAAGAACCAATGTTTAATCATTTTGATATGACCTCTAATCTTGGTGATGATTCTGTGTTGAATGACTTATTGCATGTTTGCTTATTTAAGCATGTTGTAGCATGTAAATTTGATGCAAGTAAGGTTTATTCACCAATGTTGGGATGGTTTAATGATGAACATTGTCAATCTTTTGAAATGAATAAGAGCTTCACTTATATGTGCAAACTGAGTTGCAATATTTTCATGCCTTCTACTTCTTGTGCTAATTTTTTGGCTTTAGATTTTATGAACTATGCAAGTTACTCATCTATTCATGTGTCATATATGCAAAAATCAAGGTAAGTAAAAATGGATGACATATACATATACAACATGTACACCTTGTCTCTTTTGTTAGCCACATTTCAGATTAAGCAACGCCGAGGACGGCTTTATTTTCAAGAAGGGGAGGATGATGAGGACATGACTACCTTGGATATGACCAAAAATATTGCATATATGCATATTTGTCAGGTGATTTCTAGTGCAAACTATTCAATAATCTATTTATGTTATCCAGAACAAAAATACTTCACACACTTTTGTGTTTTGTCTAATTGCAGATGTATGGGACATTTGTACAATCCACATATGAAGATAAGGAAGAAAGAGATGTTTATTTGCTGTCCAAAAAGTTCTCTCACGTCACTTTTGGCCCAAGAGAAGATAGAGTCCAAGTCTCTCACGTTCTGGATTCAGATTCGGACTGCACAGACACACCTGACTCAAAACGCACACAAGTTTTTCATACGGACTTCTAATTGGGTGATTCTTTTTTTGTTGGAAACTAGAGTTCGTGCACTTTCCAACCCAATTGGAATCACCTTCAAATTCGTCCGGAGCGTTGAGTTGTGGACGAAACAATCTGATGCTGCAGCAGAATCCGAGTCAAACTACAAGTCCAAAGGTGTTACATCACCTCCACTTGGGCCCATGAGCCTTGTACGACCTAGGGTTAGTTTTAGGCTTCCTTGGGACGTCCTCCCACCTCCTTGGCCGCCACCCCTTGCTCCTATATAAGTAGATCCATCTAGTAGCTTTTTCCTTGGGATTTGTTTAGTTAAAAGTTAGCCATTGCAACTTCGTGTACTTCGTTTGTGTCCAACGACCAGACCAAGACCGCTTCCGGATCCCCACCATTATCAATACTTCATATAGATTTGCAATATTCAGATTGCTTTATCATATTCTTGCTTGTTCTTCGATTGCTTGTAGGAATAGACCTTCGTGGTCAGGCTGACCGTGCTTCCGGCATCGTCAGTAACCTCAGGAGATTGGTTTAGCGATTGCTAAGGCGCAACGTCGTGCACGTTTATAGTCGGATCGTCAAAGTCGTCTCCACCAAATTGATAGTTATCATCTCATCGAAAGATCGGGACACCCCCGCCAGATGATGAGGACATGACTACCTTGGATATGACCAAAAATATTGCATATATGCATATTTGTCAGGTGATTTCTAGTGCAAACTATTCAATAATCTATTTATGTTATCCAGAACAAAAATACTTCACACACTTTTGTGTTTTGTCTAATTGCAGGTGTATGGGACATTTGTACAATCCACATATGAAGATAAGGAAGAAAGAGATGTTTATTTGCTGTCCGAAAAGTTCTCTCACGTCACTTTTGGCCCAAGAGAAGATAGAGTCCAAGTCTCTCACGTTCTGGATTCAGATTCGGACTGCACAGACACACCTGACTCAAAACGCACACAAGTTTTTTATACGGACTTCGAATTGGGTGATTCTTTTTTTGTTGGAAACTAGATTTCGTGCACTTTCCAACCCAATTGGAATCACCTTCAAATTCGTCCGGAGCGCTGAGTTGTGGACGAAACAATCTGATGCTGCAGCAGAATCCGAGTCAAACTACAAGTCCAAAGGTGTTACATCACCTCCACTTGGGCCCATGAGCCTTGTACGACCTAGGGTTAGTTTTAGGCTGCCTTGGGACGTCCTCCCACCTCCTTGGCCGCCACCCCTTGCTCCTATATAAGTAGATCCATCTAGTAGCTTTTTCCTTGGGATTTGTTTAGTTAAAAGTTAGCCATTGCAACTTCGTGTACTTCGTTTGTGTCCAACGACCAGACCAAGACCGCTTCCGGATCCCCACCATTATCAATACTTCATATAGATTTGCAATATTCAGATTGCTTTATCATATTCTTGCTCGTTCTTCGATTGCTTGCAGGAATAGACCTTCGTGGTCAGGCTGACCGTGCTTCCGGCATCGTCAGTAACCTCAGGAGATTGGCTTAGCGATTGCTAAGGCGCAACGTCGTGCACGTTTATAGTCGGATCATCAAAGTCGTCTCCACCAAATTGATAGTTATCATCTCATCGAAAGATCGGGACACCCCCGCCTCTATCACCTCCTGCTGTCACTAACATTTTGCAGGAGTTCGCTGACGTTTTTCCACAAGATGTGCCACCGGGATTACCGCCTATTCGAGGGATTGAGCATCAGATTGACTTAATTCCCGGTGCTTCACTGCCAAACCGTGCACCATACCGTACCAATCTAGAGGAGACGAAGGAGATTATGCGTCAAGTACAAGAGCTTCTCGACAAAGGTTATATACGCGAATCCCTTAGTCCTTGTGCTGTTCCTATTATTCTAGTGCCGAAAAAGGATGGTACATCACGTATGTGTGTTGATTGTAGAGGCATTAATAATATTACTATTCGTTATCGTCATCCTATTCCTAGGCTAGATGATATGCTTGATGAATTGAGTGGCTCTACAATATTCTCCAAAGTTGATTTGCGTAGTGGCTACCATCAAATTCGTATGAAATTGGGAGATGAATGGAAAACAGCATTTAAAACTAAGTTTGGATTATATGAGTGGTTAGTCATGCCTTTTGGGTTAACTAATGCACCTAGTACTTTCATGAGATTAATGAACGAAGTTTTACGTGCTTTCATTGGACGATCTGTGGTAGTTTACTTTGATGACATATTGATTTATAGCAGATCTTTGGAGGAACATTTGGAACATTTACGTGCTGTTTTTATTGCTCTACGTGATGCACGTTTGTTTGGTAACCTTGGGAAGTGCACCTTTTGCACCGACCGAGTATCTTTTCTTGGCTATGTTGTTACTCCACAGGGAATTGAAGTTGATAAAGCCAAGATTGAAGCTATTGAGAGTTGGCCGCAGCCCAAAACGGTCACACAACTGAGGAGTTTTCTTGGCCTCGCTGGATTCTATAGGCGTTTTGTGAGAGATTTCAGCACCATTGCTGCACCTCTCAATGAGCTTACAAAGAAAGATGTGCCTTTTCTTTGGGGTACCGCACAGGAAGAAGCCTTCACGGTATTGAAAGATAAGTTGACACATGCTCCTTTACTCCAACTTCCTGATTTTAATAAGACTTTTGAGCTTGAATGTGATGCTAGTGGAATTGGATTAGGAGGTGTGTTATTACAAGATGGCAAACCTGTTGCATACTTTTCTGAAAAATTGAGTGGGCCTAGTATGAATTATTCTACTTATGATAAAGAATTATATGCTCTTGTTCGGACTTTAGAAACATGGCAACATTATTTATGGCCCAAAGAATTTGTTATACATTCTGATCATGAATGTTTGAAACATATTAAAAGTCAAGCTAAACTGAATCGTAGACATGCTAAATGGGTTGAATTCATTGAGACTTTCCCTTATGTCATTAAACACAAGAAGGGAAAAGAAAATGTTATTGCTGATGCATTGTCTCATCGCAATACTATGCTTTCACAACTTGACTTCAAAATATTTGGTTTGGAGACCATCAAAGATCAATATGTGCATGATGCTGATTTTAAAGATGTAATGCAGAATTGTAAAGAAGGAAGAATGTGGAACAAGTTTGTTGTTAACGATGGATTTGTGTTTCGTGCTAACAAGCTATGCATTCCAGCTAGCTCCGTTCGTCTTTTGTTGTTGCAGGAGGCGCATGGAGGAGGATTAATGGGACACTTTGGCGTGAAGAAGACGGAGGACGTACTTGCTACACATTTCTTTTGGCCAAAGATGAGACGGGATGTTGAGCGTTTTATTGCTCGCTGCACTACATGTCAAAAAGCTAAGTCACGACTCAATCCTCATGGTTTATATATGCCTTTGCCTGTACCTAGTGTTCCTTGGGAGGATATATCTATGGACTTTGTTTTAGGTTTACCTCGAACAAAGAAGGGGAGGGATAGCATATTTGTTGTCGTGGATAGATTCTCGAAAATGGCACACTTTATACCATGTCATAAAAGCGATGATGCTGTTAATGTTGCTGATTTGTTCTTTCGTGAAATTATTCGCTTGCATGGTGTGCCAAATACTGTTGTTTCAGATCATGATACTAAATTTCTTAGCCACTTTTGGAGATGTTTATGGGCTAAGTTGGGGACTAAACTGCTTTTTAGTACTACTTGTCACCCCCAAACTGATGGACAAACTGAAGTAGTCAATAGAACGTTGTCTACTATGCTTAGGGCTGTTTTGAAGAATAATAAGAAAATGTGGGAGGAATGCTTGCCTCATATTGAATTTGCTTATAATCGTTCATTGCATTCTACTACTAAGATGTGCCCTTTTGAAGTTGTGTATGGTTTCCTACCTCGTGCACCTATTGATTTGTTGCCTCTTCCATCTTCGGAGAAGGTTAATTTTGATGCTAAACAACGTGCTGAATTGATTTTAAAAATGCATGAGTTAACTAAGGAAAACATTGAGCGCATGAATGCTAAATATAAACTTGCTGGAGATAAGGGTAGAAAACATGTTGTGTTTGCACCTGGAGATCTTATTTGGTTACATTTGCGTAAGGATAGATTTCCTGATTTGCGCAAATCAAAGTTAATGCCACGTGCTGATGGTCCCTTTAAGGTGTTAGAGAAAATAAATGATAATGCATATAAACTTGAGCTGCCTGCAGATTTTGGGGTTAGTCCCACTTTTAACATTGCAGATTTGAAGCCTTATTTGGGTGAGGAAGATGAACTTCCATCGAGGACGACTTCATTTCAAGAAGGGGAGGATGATGAGGACATCAATACAATTGTTACACCCACAGCCCCTGCTGCTATACATACTGGACCAATTACTAGAGCTCGTGCACGCCAACTAAATTACCAGGTACTTTCGTTTCTTGGTAATGATTCTAATGTTCATGAGAATATGATGCTGCCTAAATTGGATACATTTGTTTTGCTTACAAATGAAGGGCCTAGCTTGGAGAAGGATGAACATTGGAGCAAGAACAAGCATGGAGATGATGGCATGCGCAAGGGGGACAAGAACGGAGTTACAAGTGATGATTTCAGGACGTTGAAGCCACCATAATGGGTGCATGAAGCCTTGGACGAAATATACAAGATGCCACTTCATAAATTTCGTCCCGAGGCTATTTTAGGTGCTGCGTCACCTTATTATTGGGTCAGGCCCATGTAATTTCGAAATACATAAGTATAGGCTATTTTTAGAGTCCGTATGTGTGGGGAAACAAGAAATAGGGTTGGTTTCGGACCCCTCCACCAAGGGCCACGAAATTCCCCCCTCTTCCTCCATATATACAGCCCTTAGGGCATCGTTTAGACTTTGGGTTTTGTTTAGATTAAAAGTTCGCCATAGCTGCAACTTCACGTACTTCGTATGTGTTCAACGACCAGACAAAGGAGTCACAGAACCCCACCTTGATCAATAAAGCTTTCATCTTATATTCGCAATATCCAGATTGCAATCTCAGTTTCTTGCTTGTTCTTCGTTTGCTCGCAGGAAACAGACCCTCGTGGTCAGGTTGATCGTGCTCCGGCGTGGTCAATAACCTCTCGGAGTTGGTTTAGCGATTGCTAAGGCGCGACGTCCTCGCTCGTTCGTAGTCGGATCGTCAAAGTCGACTTCCACCAGAGTGATATCCATCATCTCATCGAAAGACAGGACACCTTTGCCTCTATCATTCGGACTTTAGAAACATGGCAACATTATTTATGGCCCAAAGAATTTGTTATACATTCTGATCATGAATCTTTGAAACATATTAAAAGTCAAGCTAAACTGAATCGTAGACAAGCTAAATGGGTTGAATTCATTGAGACTTTTCCTTATGTCATTAAACACAAGAAGGGAAAGGAAAATGTTATTGCTGATGCATTGTCTCGCCGCTATACTATGCTTTCACAACTTGACTTCAAAATATTTGGTTTGGAGACCATCAAAGATCAATATGTGCATGATGCTGATTTTAAAGATGTAATGCAGAATTGTAAAGAAGGAAGAATGTGGAACAAGTTCGTCGTTAACGATGGATTTGTGTTTCGTGCTAACAAGCTATGCATTCCAGCTAGCTCCGTTCGTCTTTTATTGTTGCAGGAGGCGCATGGAGGAGGATTAATGGGACACTTTGGCGTGAAGAAGACGGAGGACGTACTTGCTACACATTTCTTTTGGCCAAAGATGAGACGGGATGTTGAGCGTTTTATTGCTCGATGCACTACATGTCAAAAAGCTAAGTCACGACTCAATCCTCATGGTTTATATATGCCTTTGCCTGTAACTAGTGTTCCTTGGGAGGATATATCTATGGACTTTGTGTTAGGTTTACCTCGAACAAAGAAGGGGAGGGATAGCATATTTGTTGTCGTGGATAGATTCTCGAAAATGGCACACTTTATACCATGTCATAAAAGCGATGATTCTGTTAATGTTGCTGATTTGTTCTTTCGTGAAATTATTCGCTTGCATGGTGTGCCAAATACTATTGTTTCAGATCGTGATACTAAATTTCTTAGCCACTTTTGGAGATGTTTATGGGTTAAGTTGGGGACTAAACTGCTTTTTAGTACTACTTGGCACCCCCAAACTGATGGACAAACTGAAGTAGTCAATAGAACGTTGTCTCCTATGCTTAGGGCTGTTTTGAAGAATAATAAGAAAATGTGGGAGGAATGCTTGCCTCATATTGAATTTGCTTATAATCGTTCATTGCATTCTACTACTAAGATGTGCCCTTTTGAAGTTGTGTATGGTTTCCTACCTCGTGCGCCTATTGATTTGTTGCCTCTTCCATCTTCGGAGAAGGTTAATTTTGATGCTAAACAACGTGCTGAATTGATTTTAAAAATGCATGAGTTAACTAAGAAAAACATTGAGCGTATGAATGCTAAATATAAACTTGCTGGAGGTAAGGGTAGAAAACATGTTGTGTTTGCACCTGGAGATCTTGTTTGGTTACATTTGCGTAAGGATAGATTTCCTGATTTGCGCAAATCAAAGCTAATGCCACGTGCTGATGGTCCCTTTAAGGTGTTAGAGAAAATAAATGATAATGCATATAAACTTGAGCTGCCTGCAGATTTTGGGGTTAGTCCCACTTTTAACATTGCAGATTTGAAGCCTTATTTGGGTGAGGAAGATGAGTTTCCGTCGAGGACGACTTCATTTCAAGAAGGGGAGGATGATGAGGACATCAATACCATTGTTACACCCACAGCCCCTACTGCTACTGATAGAGGCAAAGGTGTCCCGTCTTTCGATGAGATGATGGATATCGCTTTGGTGGAAGTCGACTTTGACGATCCGACTACGAACGTGCGAGGACGTCGCGCCTTAGCAATCGCTAAACCAACTCCGAGAGGTTATTGACCACGCGCGGAGCACGATCAACCTGACCACGAGGGTATGTTTCCTGCGAGCAAACGAAGAACAAGCAAGAAACTAAGATTGCAATCTGGATATTGCGAATATAAGATGAAAGCTTTATTGATCAAGGTGGGGTTCTGTGACGCCTTTGTCTGGTCGTTGAACACAAACGAAGTATGCGAAGTTGCAGCTATGGCGAACTTTTAATCTAAACAAAACCCAAAGTCTAAACGATGCCCTAAGGGCTGTATATATGGAGGAAGAGGGGGGAATTTCGTGGCCCTTGGTGGAGGGGTCCGAAATCAACACTATCTCTTGTTTCCCCACACATACAGACTCTAAAAATAGCCTATACTTATGTATTTCGAAATTACATGGGCCTGGCCCAATAATAAGGTGACGCAGCACCTAAAATAGCCTCGGGACGAAATTTATGAAGTGGCATCTTGTATATTTCGTCCAAGGCTTCATGCACCCATTATGGTGGCTTCAAAGTCCTGAAATCATCACTTGTAACTCCGTTCTTGTTCCCCTTGCGCATGCCATCATCTCCATGCTTGTTCTTGCTCCAATGTTCATCCTTCTCCAAGCTAGGCCCTTCATTTGTAAGCAAAACAAATGTATCCAATTTAGGCAGCATCATATTCTCATGAACATTAGAATCATTACCAAGAAACGGAAGTACCTGGTAATTTAGTTGGCGTGCACGAGCTCTAGTAATTGGTCCAGTATGTATAGCAGCAGGGGCTGTGGGTGTAACAATTGTATTGATGTCCTCATCAGCTACATATACGGGACCAATTACTAGAGCTCGCGCACGCCAATTAAATTATCAGGTACTTTTGTTTCTTGGTAATGATTCTAATGTTCATGAGAATATGATGCTGCCTAAATTGGATACATTTGTTTTGCTTACAAATGAAGGGCCTAGCTTGGAGAAGGATGAACATTGGAGCAAGACAAGCATGGAGATGATGCCATGCGCAAGGGGAACAAGAACGGAGTTACAAGTGATGATTTCAGGACTTTGAAGCCACCATAATGGGTGCATGAAGCCTTGGACGAAATATACAAGATGCCACTTCATAAATTTCGTCCCGAGGCTATTATAGGTGCTGCGTCACCTTTTTATTGGGCCAGGCCCATGTAATTTCGAAATACATAAGTATAGGCTATTTTTAGAGTCCGTATGTGTGGGGAAACAAGAGATAGGGTTGATTTAGGACCCCTCCACCAAGGGCCACGAAATTCCCCCCTCTTCCTCCATATATACAGCCCTTAGGGCGCCGTTTAGACTTTGGGTTTTGTTTAGATTAAAAGTTCGCCATAGCTGCAACTTCGCGTACTTCGTTTGTGTTCAACGACCAGACAAAGGCGTCACAGAACCCCACCTTGATCAATAAAGCTTTCATCTTATATTCGCAATATCCAGATTGCAATCTTAGTTTCTTGCTTGTTCTTCATTTGCTCGCAGGAAACAGACCCTCGTGGTCAGGTTGATCGTGCTCCGGCGTGGTCAATAACCTCTCGGAGTTGGTTTAGCGATTGCTAAGGCGCGACGTCCTCGCACGTTCGTAGTCGGATCGTCAAAGTCGACTTCCACCAAAGCGATATCCATCATCTCATCGAAAGACGGGACACCTTTGCCTGTATCATTCGCGCTCGTCCCGTGGTCGAAGGGGATGGCCCTTGCTCGACCGTCTTGTCACCGTCTTGGTGTTGGAGGCCCATATGATGTGTCACCTCGTAGTTCGTCTCCATGACTGGAGGGAGTTTCCCATGCTCGGCCATCTTCCTTGGGGGGCTTCCGAAGATGGAAGTGTCGCCCTCACTTGTATGTGGTCGCCTTGGACTTGATGAAGTTGTTGTAGGCGTACTTGTGGGAAGTAGGCGAAGATGCCGTACGTCCATAGGCGAAGATGCCTTGAGAACACTTGGCGAAGATGCCGAAGTGGTTGATGTAGCCGTAGCGCCGTCTTGGTGGTGGTCGTCTCGCGGTCTTCTTTTATGCTCATGAAGCTTCGACTTGGCGTGTTGGGACTTGTGCATTTGTGCTTGTGGAGCATCTTCATGATGATGGTGTTGTTGTCGCGCTTGAGCTCGAAGGCGTTCGTTGTCGTCGTGCACATGATGCTTGGAGGTGACTTGCCCTTCATGACGATGTTGATCACGAACGTGATGGTGGTCGCCATGTAGATGTGGACGAGGACGATTTGCACTTGCATCTTTTTCGCGCTCCGAAGACTTGTGGCTTGAACGTCGTCGTCTTGAGGATGATGAAGTGGAAGAAGACTTGATCAAGGCCCTAATCTCCTCCATCCTTGCATCTTGCTCCTCTTTATGTGCGGCAAGCTTCTTGTCGAAGTAGTCCCTTCTCCTTGCTTCGGAGTGATGAATGTCGATGGAGATGTTCTCGATGCGCTCTCGCAATCTTGATTGTGTGCCTTGCACTTGTCGTTGTAGATCGAAGATAGACGCTTTGGTTATGTAGTTGTTCACGCCGTCGTTGTTATCGAGGACCGGAGAGGGAATGCCTTGCCTATCCATCACAAGACTCGAGCAAATATGAGTGGGAGAAAGAGAAGAACTTATACCAATGTACCTTGACCGATGTTGACGATGAATCAAGTTCACTCAAATGCGGACAATGAAATAGCACTATTGGTACCAATCCTTGTCGGTTCTCACACCTACACAAGTAAAGCTTATAGTGGAGCTCGGTGAGGATAGTGGCACAAAAATTTAATGCAAAATGTTAGCAAGAGTCAATAATGTTGAAAAAGATTCACAAATTCGCAAGTGAAACAAATGGACCAATAGCAATATGTGGCACACGGAAACACACACACGGATAGATAAATGGGGTCGTGCAACCAAGGAATGAGCACAAAATGTGGAATCCATGGAAAACGCTCGTGTTGCACAACTCAAGAGAGACGCTAGCACGATTTCCCTATTGGCGGATACGACACTTTTGCACAACCTATAAGATGCAAAATGGATAAACTTTCTATCCCAAGTATGCTATGTATGTATGGTTCCCGGTGTTTCTCACACAATGATCCAAGATGATCAAATATGATACCGTATGATATATTGTGATGCTATGGCTATTGCTTACAAGCTCTTTGCTCTCTTTCTTTTGCTTAAAAGCTTTATTTCTTTTTTTTCTATGGCCACTTTGCACAATGCACAAACCAAGATAGCAATTGTGTATATGCGGGAACAAACTTGTGACACAAGATATGATAGCAATATATGCACCACGATGATATGGTATGTATGCTTATGGGAAGTATAATCACTAATGTGCACAAGTAACGTTGCCGGCAATACTCAAATGGCTAGTCTCGATAGGCAAGTAATGCAAAAGTAAGGCTAGGGGTTAACAATGCAATGGCAAGGGGAATATACAATGGAGGGATACCACGATACTAAGATGATATGGAGGTTACCGTCCGGCGATGATGAGTAGCGGTGTTCTTGATGTAGATACCAAGATGATGGAGACTCGTCCCTAAGTAGCCGAAACACCTTAGGAAACGGAAAAACCACGAACTCAAAATCTCACACGTCAAATGTCAAAATGGTGGTAGCGGAAATGCGGTGGTGGTTTGCACTTGGCAATGTGGAAGTGAAATGATGGGCTATACACGTGTCGAAGTTGAATTTGCCGTCCCTAAGTAGCCGAAACACCTTAGGAGACACAAGCCACAACTCGAACAAGCTCAAACAACAATTGGGTTAAGTTGGGTTGGTGGAAGTGTATGATGGGCAAGGTTATGCGGAAGTGGTGGTGGTGGTGGTTGATGAAGAAGCAACCGTCACTCAGTAGCCGAAACACCTTAGGAGACTCGAATCACTACTCAAGCAACCAATAATGCTATGGGGAACAAAATGGGTTAGGTTGCGGAAGTCGGAGGTGGTAATGCGGATGATATGGTGGACGGCCTAGGCAAACTTGCCAAATTTCAGAAAAATATGATGGAGTCAAATGATGTTGGTGGTATTTTTGTGGGATGGGGGATGTCAATAGCTTCAAAACGAGCTAAAGAACGTCAAAATCGGAGTTCCGATGAATTAGTTACGGCCAAAACAAGATTTCAGCCGAAGCAGTGTCAGGGTTAACCGGACATCCGGGAGGAGGTCCGGATGATCCGGGCTAGGTCCGGATGATCCGGGTGTACATCCGGATGATCCGGGTTCGTCAGCTCCGGTTCTGTTTTCTGGGTGCGTGGGGTATCCGGACGTCCGGGAGAGGGTCCAGCTGATCCGGGAGATGTCCGGATGATCCGGGAGAAGGTCCGGATGATCCGGGCAGGTCAAACTGCTCGGGATTTCCTCTCGGGGACGAATTTTTGGGCGGAAATGGATGATTTTCAGGGCAAAATTTGAGGGATTTCGTGGATGGAAGGTGGGGAAACTTGGTGAAATGCTAGATCCACGTGAAACCAAGCAAATCCACGGATCAAAATCAACAAAACATCATCAAACCAACAAATCACAAAAAATTTTGGGGCTATTTTTGGTGGGGATTTTCGGATTTAGGACGAAAACAACAAAATCAAGCTAGAAAAAGAGGGGTAGGGGCTCCAAAAACGTGATCAACGTGGCTCATGATACCATGATGATGTAGGGTGGAACCCTATAGCGTCGATCTTTCACGTTTGGAGTGGATCCTACGGGGAGACACAAAGAACGAGCGGAAGAACACGAGGAAATCACAGGGAGGAACGAGGGAAAACACTCAACCAACAAGGAATCGGTCACACAAGTGCTAGATCGAAGAACACAAAGAGATACACGAGATCCAAAGTCAACAAAGGTAAGGATACAAAGGTAACCGATCTTCTCCGTGAGGAGGCCTTGAATCCACAAAGGGATCTTCCCATGAGGGGGTCTTGAATCCGATAGGATCTACTCCGAAGAGGCCGCGGTCTCTCATGAGGAGGAGATCCGATGGATGAGCGAGGCTCTATCTCTAACTTGAGCTAAATCAACGCTAACCCTCAAAGTGGGGAGGAGGAGGTCTATTTATAGTGCTAAGCCACGAAGGGGTAAGTGAGGGGCGAAGGGGTACACGGGCCTCGGCCCAAGACATGCGCGCACGCAAGGCCGGATGATCTGGACGGGGTCCCGGATGATCCGGGCGTCAGGGGTCCGGATGATCCGGATGGAGTCCCGGATGATCCGGCTTCGGTGGAAGCCTTCGGGTGTCTTCGGCGCAGTTACCCGGACGATCCGGAGGGGGACCCGGATGATCCGGCTGGGTCCGGATGATCCGGATGGCGGTCCGGATGTCCGGGCTAGCTTCAGCCGCAGCTCCGTCTTCTTCTCCTTTCTTCCGTCTTCTCTTCCATGCTTGGCCTTGATCCTTGGATTCTCCATGATCATCTCGATTGTACCTTGTGTCCAATGGCGCATCATCGAGGTCTCATCTTATGTATCCTTAGGGCTTGGGGAGTAGTCGGAGTGTACATGGGGATGAACGTGGGATGCTCTGCATCAGCCTAGGCAATCTTGCCAATATGCTGAAATTTTGATGGAGTCAAATGGTGTTGGAACCTATCTAGGTGTATGGGGGATGTCAATAGCTACTCAACGAGAAAATCGGACTCCGGATGTGGAAGTTGTGGGCAAAACGGTGAAGTGCACGCGGCTGACCTGGGGGGGTCGTGCGCATGGGGGTGGGAGCCCGTGGGCACAGGGTCCCGTGCACACGGTACATGTCCGAGGGCACGGGGTGTCCAGAGACTTTACGGGGCCCGTGCGCACGGGGTCTGGGGCCCGTGGGCACAGGGTGGGGGGAAATTGGAGATTTCTTGGGCAAAATTGGAGAGATTTTGGGGATGGATGGAGGGGAAAAGATGGGGGAAAGCTAGATCCACTTGAAACCAAGCAAATCCATGGATCAAATCCAACAAAATCTCATCAAACCAACAAATCATAAAAAAATTGGGGGCTATTTTTGGTGGGGAATTTTTGAATTTAGAACGAAATCACACAAAACAAGGCTAGAAAACAAAGAGGGGGTTCCAATTTCGTGAGAAACCATGGCTCATGATACCAAGATGTTGTAGGGTGGAACCCTATGGGGAGATCTTTCACGAATTGGAGGGGGAATCCCCAAAAACAAGATGAACAAAGGAGGGAAAACAAGAGGAACACTCAAGAACAAGTCAAATCACACATCCACTAGACAATCAAACACATAACATCCACAAGGTACATGAACAACAAAGGGAAATAAGATACATGGTAGAGTTCATCCCAAATCCTATGAAGGAGATGAGGGATTGATGTATGATTGGGATCCTTCCCCAAAGAGGAGGTCTTGATGTTTGGTCACTCCAAGAGGAGGTCTTGATCTCCTAGTGGAGTGGATCCATGGAGCAAAGCTCACAAATGTCTATCAACTCCTTTCCTCCCCCTAACATATGGCCCAAACAGCAATCACAGCCGTCCATCCTGTAGGGCCCGTGCGCACGGGGTAAGTTGGGCCCGTGCGCACGGGGGTCCCGTGGGCACGGTACAAGCCCGTGCGCACGGGGTGCTCCAGCGCCAACTCTCTGAGTAGTCCGTGGGCACGGGGTCTTCGAGGCCCGTGGGCACGGGGTCGCCTGGGAGGTGCAGTGTTGATCCTGTTGCACTCCTTCTTCCTCCTTGATAGAGGCAAAGGTGTCCCGTCTTTCGATGAGATGATGGATATCGCTTTGGTGGCAGTCGACTTTGACGATCCGACTACGAACATGCGAGGACGTCGCGCCTTAGCAATCGCTAAATCAACTCCAAGAGGTTATTGACCACGCCGGAGCACGATCAACCTGACCACGAGGGTCTGTTTCCTGCGAGCAAATGAAGAACAAGCAAGAAACTGAGATTGCAATCTGGATATTGCGAATATAAGATGAAAGCTTTATTGATCAAGGTGGGGTTCTGTGACGCCTTTGTCTGGTCGTTGAACACAAACGAAGTACGCGAAGTTGCAGCTATGGCAAACTTTTAATCTAAACAAAACCCAAAGTCTAAACGATGCCCTAAGGGCTGTATATATGGAGGAAGAGGGGGGAATTTCGTGGCCCTTGGTGGAGGGGTCCGAAATCAACCCTATCTCTTGTTTCCCCACACATACGGACTCTAAAAATAGCCTATACTTATGTATTTCGAAATTACATGGGCCTGGCCCAATAATAAGGTGACGCAGCACCTAAAATAGCCTCGCGACGAAATTTATGAAGTGGCATCTTGTATATTTCGTCCAAGGCTTCATGCACCCATTATGGTGGCTTCAAAGTCCTGAAATCATCACTTGTAACTCCGTTCTTGTTCCCCTTGCGCATGCCATCATCTCCATGCTTGTTCTTGCTCCAATGTTCATCCTTCTCCAAGCTAGGCCCTTCATTTGTAAGCAAAACAAATGTATCCAATTTAGGCAGCATCATATTCTCATGAACATTAGAATCATTACCAAGAAACGAAAGTACCTGGTAATTTAGTTGGCGTGCACGAGCTCTAGTAATTGGTCCAGTATGTATAGCAGCAGGGGCTGTGGGTGTAACAATTGTATTGATGTCCTCATCATCTTGATAGAGGCAAAGGTGTCCCGTCTTTCGATGAGATGGTGGATTTCGCTTGGGTGGAAGTCGACTTTGACGATCCGACTACGAACGTGCGAGGACGTCGCGCCTTAGCAATCGCTAAACCAACTCCGAGAGGTTATTGACCACGCCGGAGCACGATCAACCTGACCACGAGGGTCTGTTTCCTGCGAGCAAACGAAGAACAAGCAAGAAACTAAGATTGCAATCTGGATATTGCGAATATAAGATGAAAGCTTTATTGATCAAGGTGGGGTTCTGTGACGCTTTTGTCTGGTCGTTGAACACAAACGAAGTACGCGAAGTTGCAGCTATGGCGAACTTTTAATCTAAACAAAACCCAAAGTCTAAACGATGCCCTAAGGGCTGTATATATGGAGGAAGAGGGGGGGAATTTCGTGGCCCTTGGTGGAGGAGTCCGAAATCAACCCTATCTCTTGTTTTCCCACACATACGGACTCTAAAAATAGCCTATACTTATGTATTTCGAAATTACATGGGCCTGGCCCAATAATAAGGTGACGCAGCACCTAAAATAGCCTCGGGACGAAATTTATGAAGTGGCATCTTGTATATTTCGTCCAAGGCTTCATGCACCCATTATGGTGGCTTCAAAGTCCTGAAATCATCACTTGTAACTTCGTTCTTGTTCCCCTTGCGCATGCCATCATCTCCATGCTTGTTCTTGCTCCAATGTTCATCCTTCTCCAAGCTAGGCCCTTCATTTGTAAGCAAAACAAATGTATCCAATTTAGGCAGCATCATATTCTCATGAACATTAGAATCATTACCAAGAAACGAAAGTACCTGGTAATTTAGTTGGCGTGCACGAGCTCTAGTAATTGGTCCAGTATGTATAGCAGCACGGGCTGTGGGTGTAACAATTGTATTGATGTCCTCATCACTCCTTGATAGAGGCGGGGTGTCCCGATCTTTCGATGAGATGATAATTATCGATTTGGTGGAGACGACTTTGACGATCCGACTACAAACGTGCAACGACGTTGTGCCTTAGCAATCGCTAAACCAACTCCGAGAGGTTATTGACCACGCCGGAGCACGATCAACCTGACCACGAAGGTCTATTCCTGCAAGCAATCGAAGAACAAGCAAGAATATGATAAAAGCAATCTGAATATCGCGAATATGTATGAAGTATTGATAATGGTGGGGATCCGAAAAGTGGTCTTGGTCTGGTCGTTGGACACAAACGAAGCACACGAAGTTGCGATGGCTAACTTTTAACTAAACAAATCCCAAGGAAAAGCTACTAGATGGATCTACTTATATAGGAGCAAGGGGTGGCGGCCAAGGAGGTGGGAGGACGTCCCAAGGCAGCCTAAAACTAAATCTAGGTCGTACAAGGCCAATGGGCCCAAGTGGAGGTGATGTAACACCTTTGGACTTGTAGTTTGACTCGGATTCTGCTGCAGCATCAGATTGTTTCTTCCACAACTCAACACTCCGGACGAATTTGAAGGTGATTCCAATTGGGTTGGAAAGTGCACGAAATCTAGTTTCCAATGCAAAAAGAATCACCCAATTCGGAGTCCGTATGAAAAACTTGTGTGCGTTTTGAGTCAGGTATGTCTGTGCAGTCCGAATCTGAATCCAGAACGTGAGAGACTTGGACTCTATCTTCTCTTGGGCCAAAAGTGACGTGAGAGAACTTTTTGGACAGCAAATAAACATCTCTTTCTTCCTTATCTTCATATGTGGATTGTACAAATGTCCCATACACCTGCAATTAGACAAAACACAAAAGTGTGTGAAGTATTTTTGTTCTGGATAACATAAATAGATTATTGAATAGCTTGCACTAGAAATCACCTGACAAATATGCATATATGCAATATTTTTGATCATATCCAAGGTAGTCATGTCCTCATCACTCCTTGTGGCCTTGTGGTCCTTCTCCAACTCCTTTGGGGTGTCCCTCACCAGCTTGTGGTCGTAGGTCTTCGTACCTAAGGGCACATAGAGCACTTTGGTGAGGTAGCAAGCAAGTCCAATGGATATTCATGATGTTCTCGAAGAAGAGCGGGTTCACCTTAATTCCAATGGCATATGTTCGAGGTCTCGTCATATGTCCTCTTGGGGCATGGAGAGTAGTCGGAGTGTACATGGGGATGAACGTGGGATGCTCCGCATCAGGAACCCTATGGTGACGATCTTTCATGTTTGGAGTGGATCCTACCGGGAATCACAAAGAACACGCGGAAGCACAAAGGGGAAACACGGGGAAAATGAGAGAGAATCACTAAACCGACAAGTAATCGATCACACAAGGGCTAGATCACCAAACACATAAGGTAGCACAAGATTCAAAATCAACAAAGGAAAGATACAAAGGTAGCCGTTCTTCTCTGAGAGGAGGTCTTGAATCCACGAGGGGATCTTCCCGTAAAGGGGTCTTGAATCCAAGTGGATCTTCTCCGAAGAGGCCGCAGTCTCTCACGAAGAGGAGATCCGATGGATGAGCGAGGCTCTATCTCACATATGAGCTAAACCAATGCTAACCCTAACTAGGAGGAGGTGGGGGAGTATATATAGTGCTAGCCCACGAAGGGGTAAGTGAGAGGGGGATACATGGGCCCTTGGCCCGCTCTCTGCGCACAGGCAGGTGCCGGATGTCCGGGCTGGGGGCCGGATGTCCGGGGCTTCGTGACGGGATGGATGTCCGGGCTGGGAGGCCGGATGTCCGGGCTAGCCTGGGTCTTCCAGATGCATTCGGTGATGGAGGGGCCGGATTTTCGGGAGAAGGGGCCAGACGTCCGATGGCTCGCGAGGGGCCGGATGTCCGGGCTGGCTTTGCCGATTCTGGAGCTCCCTTGATAGAAGGGGGCCAGATTTCCGGGCGATGGGCCGGATGTCCGGGCCTGGCCGGATGTCCGGGCTGTGGCCGGATGGCTCTTCTTCCTTCTCCTCTTCCATGCTTCCGCGCACGCTCGGCCTTGGTCCTTAGGTTCTCCATGGTCTGCTCGGGTGTACCTGAGTATGCACAAGGTCCGCGCTTGAAGTAGCAACCATGTCTCACGTGTGGAAAGTGAAGGTTTACAGAGGAGCGAATTCACCTTGTGTCCAATGGCGTATGCTCGAGGTATCGTCATATGTCCTCTTGGGGCTCGGAGAGTAGTCGGAGTGTACATGGGGATGAACATGGGATGCTCCGCATCACCATGTATCCCCCTCTCACTTACCCCTTTGTGGGCTAGCACTATATATACTCCCCCACCTCCTCCTAGTTAGGGTTAGCGTTGATTTAGCTCATTTGTGAGATAGAGCCTCGCTCATCCATCGGATCTCCTCCTCGTGAGAGACCGCGGCCTCTTCGGAGAAGATCCACTTAGATTCAAGACCCCTTTACGGGAAGATCCCCTCGTGGATTCAAGACCTCCTCTCGGAGAAGAACGGTTACTCTTGTACCTTTCCTTTGTTGATTTTGAATCTTGTGCTACCTTATGTGTTCGGTGATGTAGCCCTTGTGTGATCGATTACTTGTCGGTGGAGTTGATAGAGGCGAGGGTGTCCCGATCTTTCGATGAGATGATAACTATCGATTTGGGTGGAGACGACTTTGACGATCCGACTACAAACGTGCACGACGTTGCGCCTTAGCAATCGCTAAACCAATCTCCTGAGGTTACTGACGATGCCGGAAGCACGGTCAGCCTGACCACGAAGGTCTATTCCTGCAAGCAATCGAAGAACGAGCAAGAATATGATAAAGCAATCTGAATATTGCAAATATATATGAGGTATTGATAATGGTGGGGATCCGTAAGCGGTCTTGGTCTGGTCGTTGGACACAAACGAAGTACACGAAAGTTGCAATGGCTAACTTTTAACTAAACAAATCCCAAGGAAAAGCTACTAGATGGATCTACTTATATAGGAGCAAGGGGTGGCGGCCAAGGAGGTGGGAGGACGTCCCAAGGCAGCCTAAAACTAAATCTTGGTCGTACAAGGCCAATGGGCCCAAGTGGAGGTGATGTAACACCTTTGGACTTGTAGTTTGACTCGGATTCTGCTGCAGCATCAGATTGTTTCGTCCACAACTCAACGCTCCGGACGAATTTGAAGGTGATTCCAATTGGGTTGGAACGTGCACGAAATCTAGTTTCCAACAAAAAAAGAATCACCCAATTCGGAGTCCGTATGAAAAACTTGTGTGCGTTTTGAGTCAGGTATGTCTGTGCAGTCCGAATCTGAATCCAGAACGTGAGAGACTTGGACTATATCTTCTCTTGGGCCAAAAGAGACGTGAGAGAACTTTTTGGACAGCAAATAAACATCTCTTTCTTCCTTATCTTCATATGTGGATTGTACAAATGTCCCATACACCTGCAATTAGACAAAACACAAAAGTGTGTGAAGTATTTTTGTTCTGGATAACATAAATAGATTATCGAATAGTTTGCACTAGAAATCACCTGACAAATATGCATATATGCAATATTTTTGGTCATATCCAAGGTAGTCATGTCCTCATCATCCTCCCCTTCTTGAAAATAAAGCCGTCCTCGGCGTTGCTTAATCTGAAATGTGGCTAACAAAAGAGACAAGGTGTACATGTTGTATATGTATATGTCATCCATTTTTACTTCCCTTGATTTTTGCATATATGACACATGAATAGATGAGTAACTTGCATAGTTCATAAAATCTAAAGCCAAAAAATTAGCACAAGAAGTAGAAGGCATGAAAATATTACAACTCAGTTTGCACATATAAGTGAAGCTCTTACTCATTTCAAAAGATTGACAATGTTCATCATTAAACCATCCCAACATTGGCGAATAAACCTTACTTGCATCAAATTTACATGCTACAACATGCTTAAATAAGCAAACATGCAATAAGTCATTCAACACAGAATCATCACCAAGATTAGAGGTCATATCAAAATGATTAAACATTGGTTCTTTTGCATCAATAGTTAATTCAATGGGTGCACTCAAAATTGTTGGTATTTCAGTTGTTTGATCACATGGCAAAGTCAAATTATCAACGTAGTCCTCTAAAATAGGTGGTGTGATCAAAGTAGTGGGTAGCTCATCAGATGGTGCATTCAAATTGACAAGGCATTCATCATTCTCATGTAGAGATGGAAGATCAGTACCTTTGTCATTACCTCTTATGATCAACTCAGATGATGTAGCCACTCTCGGGGCCGATGTGTCACATGGTGGAGGCGATGTAGTCCTGATAACAACGGATGTGGTTGTCATAGTATGCCTAGTAGTTGAAGGAACAATCATATCAACTCTTGGAATGTGCACCGTGCGCTTGTTCTCCTCGTGGCCAACACGTCGTTTTATTTCCTGTTCAGCTTTGCAAGCAAGATGAAACAAATGGTCCATAGGATAACACTCTTCATGAATTAGTATCTCTTGAATATCACGGTTTAATCCTCCCCAAAATCTATCCATAAAATCATCTTCACTTTCTTCTAAAGAGGAATGCAATCGACACGACGATGCAACCGATAATTCAACTATGCAAGCAATGAAAAGAAAATTGCAAAGGCTCAGACTGGCTTGGACCAAGGATGAATAGATCTAACTCTTTTTTGTGGCTTTTTCTTGGACAATAGGTAAGAAAATAAATCTAATCTAGGAAAACTGGAAATTCTCACCGAGCAACCTGAAAACTGATACCACTTGATAGAGGCGAGGGTGTCCCGATCTTTCGATGAGATGATAACTATCGATTTGGGTGGAGACGACTTTGACGATCCGACTACAAACGTGCACGACGTTGCGCCTTAGCAATCGCTAAACCAATCTCCTGAGGTTACTGACGATGCCGGAAGCACGGTCAGCCTGACCACGAAGGTCTATTCCTGCAAGCAATCGAAGAACGAGCAAGAATATGATAAAGCAATCTGAATATTGCAAATATATATGAGGTATTGATAATGGTGGGGATCCGTAAGCGGTATTGGTCTGGTCGTTGGACACAAACGAAGTACACGAAAGTTGCAATGGCTAACTTTTAACTAAACAAATCCCAAGGAAAAGCTACTAGATGGATCTACTTATATAGGAGCAAGGGGTGGCGGCCAAGGAGGTGGGAGGACGTCCCAAGGCAGCCTAAAACTAAATCTAGGTCGTACAAGGCCAATGGGCCCAAGTGGAGGTGATGTAACACCTTTGGACTTGTAGTTTGACTCGGATTCTGCTGCAGCATCAGATTGTTTCGTCCACAACTCAACGCTCCGGACGAATTTGAAGGTGATTCCAATTGGGTTGGAACGTGCACGAAATCTAGTTTCCAACAAAAAAAGAATCACCCAATTCGGAGTCCGTATGAAAAACTTGTGTGCGTTTTGAGTCAGGTATGTCTGTGCAGTCCGAATCTGAATCCAGAACGTGAGAGACTTGGACTCTATCTTCTCTTGGGCCAAAAGTGACGTGAGAGAACTTTTTGGACAGCAAATAAACATCTCTTTCTTCCTTATCTTCATATGTGGATTGTACAAATGTCCCATACACCTGCAATTAGACAAAACACAAAAGTGTGTGAAGTATTTTTGTTCTGGATAACATAAATAGATTATCGAATAGTTTGCACTAGAAATCACCTGACAAATATGCATATATGCAATATTTTTGGTCATATCCAAGGTAGTCATGTCCTCATCAGGAGTGATTCTCTCATTTCTCCCCATGTTTTCCGTTGTGTTTTCCGTGTGTTCTTCGTGTTTTCCTGTAGGATCCACTTCAAACGTGAAAGATCGGCCCCTAGGGTTCCGCGCTACATCACAATGGTATTGATGTACTCATCACTCTTTATTCCTTGCTTGAGGAGTTGTAGCTTCTTGAAGAGATCGCGGTTGTTGTAGGTTGGCACAAAACGTGCTCGCATGACTTCCTTCATTTGATCCCAAGTGGTGATTGGAGGTTCACCTCTCGCTTGTCGGCGCTCAAGGACTTGTTCCCACCATATGAGCACATAGTCTTGGAACTCAAGTGATGCCATAGCGATCTTCTTCTCTTCCTCATAGTTGTGCAAACGAAAGATTTTGTCGACCTTCAATGCCCATGAGAGGTATTCCTCGGGATCATTGCTTCCATTGAACTTGGGCATTGTGAGTTTGAGCTTGCCATAGTGTTGCTCTTCATTGTGTTGTTGGCGATGGTGATGATGACGCTCTTGACGTGGAGGGTAATCATCCTCATGTTGCTCTTGGCATGGAGGAAGTCCATGATCAACTTGCTCTTGTTGAACTTGAGGTTGAGGTGGAGCTTGACGAGCTTGTGAAGGAGCTTGAGGAACTTGACATTGCACGCGCAGTTGGTAGTTCCTCTCTTGGATTTCGTCTCGAAGGGCTTCCTCTTGATTGCGCCATTCACGATTGCGGTTGGCGATGGCTCAACTTGATTCTTGAAGGGCACGTTGCGCCTTAAGAGCTTGCGCTTCACGTAGTTGTTGTCGAAGGCATTGAGCCTCGGCGTCTTGTTCCTCTTGGCGCCGTGGTCATTGTCGTTCTTGAGCTTGAGCAAAAGCGACTTGGTTTGAGTGAGGACGAGGGACTTGCTCATCGGCTTGCTCTTCTGAATGCTTGTCTTGTAGCGGGTTGCGAGATGCATGACGGTCTTGACGCGCGGCTCGTCGAAGAGTGTTCGATGACGGTGTACTTGAGCCGAAGAAGGAGTCTCGGAGTGTTGACTTGAGTGGCTCCGTCTTGAGTATGAAGAAGTTGAAGGAGGCCGGTTCCCCAACAAAGCTCGGATCTCGTCCATTCTTGCATCATTCTCTTGCTTGTGCACGTCGAGCTTGTTGTCGAAGTAGTCTCATGTACGTTGCTCTGAGAGTCGCAAGTCGGTGGCGAGGTTGTCTATGCGGTCGCTCATTGCTTGTTGCTCTTGATGCAACGCTCGTTGTGCACCAAAGATGTGGCTCTTGGTGATGTATGATGACATGTCGTCGTCTTGATCGATGAAGAGTGGGTTGGTAGAAGTACTCGGCCTATCCATCATTCCAAGCAAAATGTGAATGGTAGAAAGAAAAGAACTTATACCAATGTACCTTGGCCGATGTTGACGATGAATCAAGTTCACTCAAATGCGGACAATGAAATAGCACTATTGGTACCAATCCTTGTCGGTTCTCACACCTACACAAGTAAAAGCTTATGGTGGAGCTTGGTTAGGATGGTGGCACAAAATTTGGTGCAATAGTAAGTGAGCTTCAATAATGTTGGAAATGATTCACAAATTTGCAAATGCAACAAGTAGACCAAGCAATTAATGGTACACGGAAACACACACGCAAATAGATAAGTGGGATTGTGCAAACCAAAATTGAGCGAAATTGTGGAATCCACGAAAATGCTCTTGTTGCATAATACACGAGAGACGCTAGCACGATTGCACAATAGGCGGATACGGAACTTGTGCACAACCTAATAGGCAAAAATGCAACGATCTCAATCCCAAGTATGCTATATGTATGGTATTTCGGTGCTATGATCCAAGATGATCCGATATGACAATTTTAATGTAGTATGATGCTATGGTTCTTGCTCATATGCTCTTTGCTTATCTTTCCTCTTTGCTTAAAAACTTGGGTGGCTCTTTCACTTTTGAGCTCTTTTCTTATGCAAAACTTCACGAACCAAGATAGCAATTGTGTATGCGATGATAACTTTGTGACACACAAGTTGATGCCAAGATATGCACCACTATGGTATGGTATGTATGCTATGTAGTATGATCACTAAATGTGCACAAGTCACGTTGCCGGCAATACTCAATGGCTAGTCTTGATAGGTAAGCTACGCGAAAGTAAGGCAATGTGGGTATCAATGCAATTGCAAGGTGATACGGGGCTAACTCGGTGTAGGCCGATCTTTCACGTTTGGAGTGGGATCCCTCGAAGAACACGATGAACACGGGGAAGAACAGAGAGAAATCACGAGGGGAAACACTCAAGAACAAGTCCAATCACACATCCACTAGACAATCAAACACATAAGATCACAAGGTACATGAACAACAAAGAGAAAGATACAAGCTAGAGTTCATCCCAAATCCTATGAAGGAGATGAGGGCTTCAATCCTAGAAGGATCTTCCCACGAAGGGGGTCTTGAATCCCGCGGGATCTTCTCACATGGAGGTCTTGAACTCCATGGGAGTGGTAGTCTCTCTCTCTCTCAAGAGTAGAGGTAGAAGCAAAGCTCACCTAAGAATGAGCTATCATATTTGCTAACCCTAGAAAGGAGGTGGAGGTTGTCTATTTATAGTCTAAGCCACGAAGGGGTAAGCGGGAGAGGGATACAAGGCCAAAGGCCCGCAGCTGCGCACAGGCAGGTACCGGTCGTCCGGTGGGTACCGGTCGTCCGGTGGCTCAGGAGGGACCGGTCGTCCGCTAGTCGTCGGACGTCCGCTGAAACTGTTCTGTGAAGGGACACCGGTCGTCCGGTATCTTCGGACTTCCTTAATATTACCGGTCGTCCGCTGGGGGCCGGACGTCCGCTCGCTGGGAGGTGCTGTAGCTGGCGTTGGCTGGGCCTTCTGGCTGGTGCGGCTTCCAGGCGTCGGACGTCCGGTCCCGACTGGTCGTCCGGTGGCTGTAGCATGTAGTAGCTCCGTTTCTTCCGTCTTCTCTTTCGTGCTTCCCTCGCGGATGGTGTAGTTGTTCCTTGGCGCTTGCACCCCTCCTCGACATCCGTGAAGCTCCGACAGTAACTATGCATGCACACGGGAGAAGTGTCAAGTAGTATACCATCGTCGAAGGGGTCAAGTGAGCACGTGTAAAGGAGAACATTCACCTTTGTGTATGTGAAATAGAGGTTGCACGTGTCACTTGGCAAATGGACTCTTGACATGGTGACGACCGTAGGATGCTCCACATCATCCCCTCCCCCTTGGAAAAGATCTGACCTCGGATCGAAAACCAAATCACCATGGGAAAGAGATGGTGGTGCCGTGTCGAAGTGGTCGGTCACCAAGCACTCATCATCTTGAAACTCGAAATGGGCACTCTCCAATGTCGCACCGTCTAGTGATTCCTTCAAAAGAAGCAAGAACGACAAACACTTGGAAAAATAAATGTGGTTTGCGTTAGTGCAAAACCAAACATTCAAGAGGTGATTCACCAAACAAGTGTCATCATCAAGCATAGCATTGGGTGTGACAAAGGATTGTGACATGGCATGTAAGCATATTAATCGAGCACAACTAAAAATATCATGTGGACAAGTATGCAAATGTGAGGTAGAGATGCAAATATGTGTGACAAGAGAATAAGCATCTACCTCAAGATCATAGCAATCATGCATAAAACGCTCGACAAATGGTCGATGGTAGGCATAGGAATCATTCACAACACCAAATAAGATGAGATGTCTAAACACATGGGTCAAGTGCAAGACAATCCAAGCATAATGTGCATAGGGTGTAGTGAATATAGTGTGGCACTCAACACAATAGAAAGAGCAATTGTTCACCATGTGTGAGGCAATCAAGTGAATCATGTGACAACTAAAGGGACATGGCATATGTGAAGAAATGATATTGGTGCAACCAACCATATGATAGTAGCAAGTAGTCCAAGAATTGGATGCAACACACAAGGTATATATGTCATGAAGCATGGAAATGTGGCAATCATGGTTGAAAGCAATGTCTCGAACATGCGTGCAAATGGTGCAAGCAACACATGAAGTATGATCCACAATATCCAAGCTCAAGAAGTATGTCACCTTGAAAGTGTGTCCTTGTGCATTCTTTACAATGCCGAAGTGGAAGCAAATACGATGTAGAAGCGAGTCGTGGTAGAATGTATGAGGCTCGCTCTCAAGAGCTCGAATGGTCAACTCACGTGAAGTGGAAGTCGACACAAAGTCCAATATCCTACACATGCACAAAACAAAACAAAGAAAGTATGCGCATGGTAGACAAACACATCATCCATCGTGATGGTTCTCATCTTTTGCACATAACCATTAGAAGCACAAGTGCATGAATAATATGATGCAACAATGACAATATTCATGGCACTAGGTATATGGTGCAAAGAAGTAAGACAAGCATGTTTCACAAGAATTATGTCAAAATCTCCAAATATATGCGAGAATGCTATGGGGGCAATCTCATGAGCAAGAAGAGAATCATTGTTGCAGTCAATACATGGCAAATCTAGCATGAGAGAGGCAACACACGGAGATATATGACAAGAAGCAATATGAGTCATATGCAAAGCATATAGATGGTTGTCATCAACCGCATGAGATGAGCAAGTATGAATCATGGGTGATGCAACATAAGCAAGCATAGTAATCAAATCGTGTAAACTAGTGGAGCGAAGATGCAACACACTAGAGTAAATCATGGCAATCATGTCATGTGAGCAAATAGTAGGCATAGACAATGCACATGACATATCGCAAGCACGAACACAAAGCAAGATGAAAGTGTCATCATAGGAATGGTGCACAAAAGGAACATGGCAAGAACAAGCAATATCTCCACCAAGCTTGCAAATACACATACAAGTACTAGAATCAATCATCATGTGTAATGCAAAGCATGGGTCACAAATGCATGTCAAAGGCATATGAATGAGCATATCATGCAAAGTGAACATGGCAAGATGGGCATATGATATGTAATGAACAATAACCCGTAGCCAAGTGAGGGCCATGTAGAATGAATGCACGACGTCTTTGCGCGAAGAGAGCAGTGGGAAAGACAATCCATGGGATCCCAAGGCATCATTGCTCTCTAGAGCTCATTTTGTCAACTCGTGGGATTGCGAGGTTGACAAGTATTCATGGGTACCTACACAAAAGAGACAAAAACCAAAGAAATTGTGTGCGTGGTAAATGTACACATCATCCATCATGATGTGTATGTGCACGTGTGAGTTAGCACAAGATAAGCATCGCTCAAAGAAATTTGATGCATGGTATAAGAACATGTCATCCATCATAAAAGAATAGTTATTGTGTATGACATGATGGGGACACAAATTGAGAATGCAAGTATATGGCATATCAATAGCATGTTTGTTCATGGGGAGCATATGGTGCACACAAGTATCGGGATCATGCAATGAATGGGATGGATCAAAATCTCCTAAAATGCATGAGGAAACTATGGGGGTCTCCTCATGAGCAATATCGGAAACATCACATGGAGAAAATGGACAACATCCAAAACAATGCATATCCGAAGCTAGGTGGTCATGGCATGGCATATGAGATAAATGATGCAAAGGGAGCATATAAATATCATCACAAGAAAAACAAATGCCAATAACCATGGGCTTGTCATCTATGCCATATGTGCAAATTGGGTTTATTTTAATGGCATATGCATAGTCACTATGAAGAGATTGCAAATATGACATATGATTGATCTCATGCATAGCATATGACAAGTCAAGCGGATTAGCAAACATGATGTGACCTAAAGAATTGTCACAAGAAATCCTATGTAACATGGCATCACAACTAATAGACTCCACAAGAGAATCATCATACTCATCATAAATGGGCAAATCATCGCATGGGGAAATCATACTAGCATGAAGCTTGGAAATAGGTGGATCAACATCATGCAAGCAATCAATGTGAAGAATGTCCACTAGTGGGACTAGAGCATCACCTTCACCTATGTTCCCTTGTTCATTCCACTCAAGTGGTGTAGGTGAGGTGGGAAAGACCAAATGGTGGTCATCTTCATCTTGATGGAACCATGTGGGGAGTGCATCATATTCCACCATGGCCATCGTCTTGTCCAAAGGAAGGACCAAATCGTCGGGGATCGGCGCGTCATCATAAATGGGACCTAGCACCAAATGAGAAGGCACAATAGAGGTAGAGGTCAAGTCGTTAGTGTTGAAAGTGGCCTCACATGACCTATCAACTATCTCACTCTCTCTATGTGGTGGTTCACTCACTCCCTCAAAATAGGTGCACTCAAACTCATGTATGGTGGAGTCACTCATCTCACTCAAGTGGTGGGGGTTGTGGCTCTCCTCACATGGGATTTGTGGCAACACATCATATATGGGGCTAGTGGTGAAGTCACTCTCACTCTCAATATGGTGGCAAAAGTCACTCAAGTCATCATACGTCGCCGTGGTCGAGGTGAAATACTCAACCATCTCATCGCCGTCGCCATGGATGAAGGCCGAAGATGGAACATCATCACTCTCCTCCATGACCGAAGGGAAAATCCCATGCTCGATCATCTCGTCATCGTCGCCGTGGATGAAGGCCGAAGATGGCACATCATCACTCTCGCCTCCTAAGATGGAAGCATCATCCTTGCTCGCCGCCTTGTCGCTCGCCTCCAAAGGTTGGTCCTTGAAGGTCTCCGTAGTCATACTCGTCGCCGCACCATCTTGAAAAAGAGTCAAGGTAGACTCGGCATCATCAATGCCACAAAGAGGGATGGCGATGAAGTCAAACTTGGGAGCATCATCTTGTAGCTCGTCGGGCTTGGACATCTTGGTGGTACTAGCCTCATGCTTACCGTAGAGCTTGGTCGCCGCGAAGTTTGCTTGGGGTGGAGAAGCCTTGGCCTTCATGAGTTCTTGTTCCGCCTTGAGAGCACCAATGTAGTAGTCGTCGATGGACTTGTAGTTCTCGAGGAAGATAGTCTTGGAGATGTCGTTGTTCAATCCCATCATGAAGTGGAACTTCATCGAAATGGGATCGTCCACGCCGGCTCGTTGCAAGGCAATCTTCATCTCCTTGAAGTACGCGTCGATGGGCTTGGATCCTTGGATGGTGTTCTCCAATTGGCGTTGAAGTTGTTCCGTGTAGGTTGGAGGCACGAACTCTCGCCGCAAAGCTCTCTTCGTCTTGGGCCAACTCATGTTGATAGAGGCGGAGGTGTCCCGTCTTTCGATGAGATGGTGGATTTCGCTTTGGTGGAAGTCGACTTTGACGATCCGACTACAAACGTGCGAGGACGTCGCGCCTTAGCAATCGCTAAACCAACTCCGAGAGGTTATTGACCACGCCGGAGCACGATCAACCTGACCACGAGGGTCTGTTTCCTGCGAGCAAACGAAGAACAAGCAAGAAACTAAGATTGCAATCTGGATATTGCGAATATAAGATGAAAGCTTTATTGATCAAGGTGGGGTTCTGTGATGCCTTTGTCTGGTCGTTGAACACAAACGAAGTACGCGAAGTTGCAGCTATGGCGAACTTTTACTCTAAACAAAACCCAAAGTCTAAATGGTGCCCTAAGGGCTGTATATATGGAGGAAGAGGGGGAATTTCGTGGCCCTTGGGGAAGGGGTCCGAAACCAACCCTATCTCTTGTTTCCCCACACATACGGACTCTAAAAATAGCCTATACTTATGTATTTCGAAATTACATGGGCCTGGCCCAATAATAAGGTGACGCAGCACCTAGAATAGTCTCGGGACGAAATTTATGAAGTGGCATCTTGTATATTTCGTCCAAGGCTTCATGCACTCCTTATGGTGGCTTCAAAGTCCTGAAATCATCACTTGCAACTCCGTTCTTGTTCGCCTGGTGCATGCCATCAACTCCATGCTTGTTCTTGCTCCAATGTCCATCCTTCTCCAAGCTAGGCCCTTCATTTGTAAGCAAAACAAATGTATCCAATTTAGGCAGCATCATATTCTCATGAACATTAGAATCATTACCAAGAAACGAAAGTACCTGGTAATTTAGTTGGCGTGCACGAGCTCTAGTAATTGGTCCAGTATGTATAGCAGCAGGGGATGTGGGTGTAACAATTGTATTGATGTCCTCATCACATGTCGTAGTACTCCAAAGGTGTGTGAAGCCACCATGCCAATGCGTAGTCGTGGAAGTTCTTGTGGCGCACTTCACTTGATCTTCGGAAGGGACTTGATGTAGCTTGAGGTAGTCGTCCATCAAACGCTCCCACTCGAGGTACTCCTCAGGTTCTTGAGTTCCATAGAAAGGAATCGCGTGGTCGATGTCGAGGTCGTAGTAGCTCGTGGAAGTCGCGGACTTGAGCTTGGGGAGCTTCTCTTGAGCGTAGTCTTGGGGTGCTTGTTGGCGAAAATGCCGTATGTCTGTAGGCGAAGATGCCTTGAAGTCGCTTGGGGAAGATGCCAAGGGAGATGGTGAAGTCATTGAGCGGTTGTTGATGTAGAGCTCTTGACCTTCACGTTCTTGATGGTGATGGTGTCGATGCCGATGTGATCTTGCCGGAGATGGTAGCTCGGAAGCATGTGCTCTTGAGCGTCTTCTCGAAGATGAGGAAGATCGCTTGTAGGACTTGATGAGGGCTTTGATCTCCTCCATTTGAGCTTGCATCTTGGCATCGGAGTTGTTTTTCGTGGCATCGAACTCGTCGTTGTTGTTGTAGACCGAAGGTGAAATGCCTTGCCTATCCATCACAAGACTCGAGTAGAGGTGAGTAGGAAATGAGATAAACAATACCAAGTTACCTTTTCCCAAAGTTGAGGATGTATCCCGTTTCACTCAATGTGAGATGAAAGAATAGTGGAATTAGTACCGGACTTGTTCACTCACACCTATCAAGTAAAGCTTATGGTAGAGCTCGGTGAAGATAGTGGCACAAAAAATTTGATGCAAAATGTTAGCAAGAGTCAATAATGTTGAAAGAGATTCACAAATTCGCAAGTGCAACAAGTAGACCAATAGCAATATGTGGCACACGGAAACACACACACGGATAGATAAATGGGGTCGTGCAACCAAGGAATGAGCACAAAATGTGGAATCCACGGAAAACGCTCGTGTTGCACAACTCAAGAGAGACGCAAGCACGATTGCTCAACAGGCGGATACGACACTTGTGCACAACCTATAAGATGCAAAATGGTAAACTTTCTATCCCAAGTATGCTATGTATGTATGGTTCCCGGTGTTTCTCACAAGATGATCCAAGATGATCGAGTATGATAACATATGATATATTGTGATGTTATGGCTATTGCTTACAAGCTCTTTGCTCTCTCTTTTTCTTTGCTTAAAAGCTTTATTTCTTTCTTCTTCTTTTTTTCTATGGCCAATTTTGCACAATGCACAAATCAAGATAGCAATTGTGTATATGCGGGAACAATCTTGAGACACAATGGATGATATGATACCAAGATGATATTGTATGGTATGTAATGGAAGGTATGGATCACTAATATGCACAAGTAACGTTGCCGGCAATACTCAAATGGCTAGTCTCGATAGGCAAGTAACGCAAAATGGGCGAGAGGTTAACAATGCAATTGCAATGGAAATATACAATGGTGTCGTCGAGGTTACCGTCGTTGGTGATGATGAGAGGCGGTGTTGCCGATGTCGACCCGTTCCTAGTTAGCCGAAACACCCTAGGAAACGGAAAAACCGCAAACTCAAAATCTCCAAAGGCAAAAGTCAAATGGTACTAGCGGAAAGCGGTGGTGGTTTGCACTTGGCAATGCGGAAGTGGGATGATGGGCTACACACGTGTCGGAGTTGAAGTTGTCGTCCCTAAGTAGCCGAAACACCTTAGGAGACACAAGCCACAACTCAAACAAAATTGGGTTAAGTTTGGGGGTGGCGGAAGTGTATGGTGGGCACGCTTATGCGGAAGATATGGTGATGGTTGATGAAGAAACAATCGTCCCTAAGTAGCCGAAACACCTTAGGAGACTTGAATCACTACTCAAACAACCACTAATGCTATGGTGAACAAAATGGGTTAGGTTGCGGAAGTCGGTGGTGGCTATGCAGATGATATGGTGGAGGGCCTAGGCAAACTTGCCAAACTTCACAAAATTTGATGGATTCAAATGATGTTGGTGGTATTTTTGTGGGAAGGGGGATGTCAAGAGCTTCAAAACGAGCTAAAGAACGTCAAAATCGGAGTTCGGATGAATTAGTTATGGATGAAACAAGAATCAGCCAAAGTTGATATGTACAGGTAGCGGACGTCCGGAAATGGACGGATGTCCGGTGGCCGGACGTCCGGTGAGCTCGGAAATCCGCTAATTTCGTTCTGGAATGGGATGCCGGACGTCGGTAAGTAGCGGATGTCCGGTGGTTCCTCGGGCTCCGGACGTCCGGTAAAGTGGCGGTCGCCCGGTGGGTCGGGGTCAACGCGGGATTTGAGCTCCGGGACGCGATTTTGGATGGAAAATGGAGATTTCGTAGTCAAAATTCACGGGATTTCGTGGATGAAAGATGGGGAAACTTGGGGAAATGCTAGATCCACTTGAAACCAAGCAAATCCATGGATCAAAATCAACAAAACATCATCAAACCAACAAATCACAAAAAAATTTGGGGCTATTTTTGGTGGGGATTTTCGAATTTTAGGGAAGAACACAACAAAACAAGGCTAGAAAACGGTGGGAGGGACTCCAAATACGTGATCAACCTGGCTCTGATACCATATGATACGGGGCTAACCCGGTGTAGCCCGATCTTTCACGTTTGGAGTGGGATCCCTCGAAGAACACGATGAACACAGGGAAGAACGGAGAGAAACCACAAGGAGAAACACTCAAGAACAAGTCCAATCACACATCCACTAGACAATCAAACACATAAGATCACAAGGTACATGAACAACAAAGAGAAAGATACAAGCTAGAGTTCATCCCAAATCCTATGAAGGAGATGAGGGCTTGAATCCTAGAAGGATCTTCCCACGAAGGGGGTCTTGAATCCCGCGGGATCTTCTCACATGGAGGTCTTGAACTCCATGGGAGTGGTAGTCTCTCTCTCTCTCTCTCAAGAGTAGAGGTAGGAGCAAAGCTCACCTAAGAATGAGCTATCATATTTGCTAACCCTAGAAAGGAGGTGGAGGTGGTCTATTTATAGTCTAAGCCACGAAGGGGTAAGTGGGAGAGGGATACAAGGCCAAAGGCCCGCAGCTGCGCACAGGCAGGTACCGGTCGTCCGGTGGCTCAGGAGGGACCGGTCGTCCGCTAGTCGTCGGACGTCCGCTGAAACTGTTCTGTGAAGGGACACCGGTCGTCCGGTATCTTCGGACTTCCGTTAATATTACCGGTCGTCCGCTAGGGGCCGGACGTCCGCTCGCTGGGAGGTGTTGTAGCTGGCGTTGGCTGGGCCTTCTGGCTGGTGCGGCTTCCAGGCGTCGGACGTCCGGTCCCGACCGGTCGTCCGGTGGCTGTAGCATGTAGCAGCTCTGTTTCTTCCGTCTTCTCTTCCGTGCTTCCCTCGCGGATGGTGTAGTTGTTCCTTGGCGCTTGCACCCCTCCTCGACATCCGTGAAGCTCCGACAATACCTATGCATGCACACGAGAGAAGTGTCAAGTAGTATACCATCCTCGAAGGGGTCAAGTGAGCACGTGTAAAGGAGAAGATTCACCTTTGTGTATGTGAAGTAGAGGTTGCACGTGTCACTTGCCAAATGGACTCTTGACATGGTGATGACCGTAGGATGCTCCGCATCACAAGGTATGACAAAGATGCCGTCGATGTTACCGTCCTTGGCGATGATGAGACCCTTGCGAAGATGAGCGTGGTGATGATGATGTCGAACACTACCTATATAGCCGAAACACAATAGGACACAGGAGCCACAACTCAAAATCTCAAAGATCAAAACGTGTCAAAATCGTCATAGGAGGTATTGGGGAGGATGGTGGTGTATTTGGGTTTGGAAGATGTGGTGGAAGGTGGGGTTGTGGTGGTGGCTGAACTGAACAATATTCAGTTTCGTCAGAGTTTCACGGACATCCGGGAGGTCACGGTCATCCAGTCATCGGACATCCGGCAGGGTCCGATCGTCCGGTGCCTGGGCGAAAATCGGGCGCGGGATGAACTGCGCGATTTCGGGGTGGAGGAAGATGGTGAGGTCGAAATCGAGCGGATTTGTGGATGGAAAAGGGTGGGGAGGGAGGGGAAAGCTAGATCCACACGAGGCAACACAAATCCATGGACCAAATCCAACAAAATTTCAACTCGCCAACAAATCACAAAAAAATTTGGGGGCTACTTTTTGTGGGGAATTTTCGGATTTAGGACGAAAACAACAAAATCAAGCTAGAAAACAAAGGGTAGGGGCTCCAAAAACGTGATCAATGATAGAGGCAAAGGTGTCCCGTCTTTCGATGAGATGATGGATCGCTTTGGTGGAAGTCGACTTTGACGATCCGATTACGAACGTGCGAGGACGTCGCGCCTTAGCAATCGCTAAACCAACTCCGAGAGGTTACTGACCACGCCGGAGCATGATCAACCTGACCACGAGGGTCTGTTTCCTGCGAGCAAACGAAGAACAAGCAAGAAACTGAGATAGCAATCTGGATATTGAGAATATAAGATGAAAGCTTTATTGATCAAGGTGGGGTTCTGTGACGCCTTTGTCTGGTCATTGAACACAAACGAAGTACGCGAAGTTGCAGCTATGGCGAACTTTTACTCTAAACAAAACCCAAAGTCTAAATGGTGCCCTAAGGGCTGTATATATGGAGGAAGAGGGGGGAATTTCGTGGCCCTTGGGGAAGGGGTCCGAAACCAACCCTATCTCTTGTTTCCCCACACATACGGACTCTAAAAACAGCCTATACTTATGTATTTCGAAATTACATGGGCCTGGCCCAATAATAAGGTGACGCAGCACCTAGAATAGTCTCTGGACGAAATTTATAAAGTGGCATCTTGTATATTTCGTCCAAGGCTTCATGCACTCCTTATGGTGGCTTCAAAGTCCTGAAATCATCACTTGCAACTCCGTTCTTGTTCGCCTGGTGCATGCCATCAACTCCATGCTTGTTCTTGCTCCAATGTCCATCCTTCTCCAAGCTAGGCCCTTCATTTGTAATCAAAAAAATGTATCCAATTTAGGCAGCATCATATTCTCATGAACATTAGAATCATTACCAAGAAACGAAAGTACCTGGTAATTTAATTGGCGTGCGCGAGCGCTAGTAATTGGTCCGGTATATGTAACAGTAGGGGCTGTGGGTGTAACAATGGTATTGATGTCCTCATCATCCTCCCCTTCTTGAAATGAAGTTGTCCTCGACGGGAGCTGATCTTCCTCACCCAAATAAGGCTTCAAATCTGCAATGTTAAAAGTGGGACTAACCCCAAAATCTGCAGGTAGCTCAAGTTTATATGCATTATCATTTATTTTCTCTAACACCTTAAAAGGACCAGCAACACGTGGCATTAGCTTTGATTTGCGCAAACTGGGAAATCTATCCTTACGCAAATGTAACCAAACAAGATCTCCCGGTGCACACACAAGATGTTTTCTGCCCTTGTCTCCAGCAAGTTTATATCATTCATACGCTCATTGTTTTCCTTAGTTAACTCATGCATTTTTAAAATCAATTCAGCATGTTGTTTAGCATCAAAATTAACCTTCTCCGAAGATGGAAGAGGCAACAAATCAATAGGTGCACGAGGTAGGAAACCATACACAATTTCAAAAGGGCACATCTTAGTAGTAGAATGCAATGAACGATTATAAGCAAATTCAATATGAGGCAAGCATTCTTCCCACATTTTCTTATTATTCTTCAAAACAGCCCTAAGCATAGTAGACAATGTTCTATTGACTACTTCAGTTTGTCCATCAGTCTGGGGGTGACAAGTAGTACTAAAAATCAGTTTAGTCCCCAATTTAGCCCATAAACATCTCCAAAAGTGGCTAAGAAATTTAGTATCACGATCTGAAACAATAGTATTGCGCACACCATGCAAGCGAATAATTTCACGAAAGAATTAATCAGCAACATTAACGGCATCATCGCTTTTATGACATGGTATAAAGTGTGCCATTTTCGAGAATCTATCCACGACAACAAATATGCTATCCCTCCCCTTCTTTATTCAAGGTAAACCTAAAGCAAAGTCCATAGATATATCCTCCAAGGAACACTAGGTACAGGCAAAGGCATATATAAACCATGAGGATTGAGTCGTGACTTACCTTTTTGACATGTAGTGCAGCGAGCAATAAAACGCTCAACATCCTGTCTCATCTTTGGCCAAAAGAAATGTGTAGCAAGTACGTCCTCCGTCTTCTTCACGCCAAAGTGTCCCATTAATCCCCCTCCATGCGCCTCCTACAACAACAAAAGATGAATAGAGCTAGCTGGAATGCATAGCTTGTTAGCACGAAACACAAATCCAACATTAACGACGAACTTGTTCCATGTTCTCCCTTCTTTACAATTCTGCAATACATCTTTAAAATCAGCATCATGCACATATTGATCTTTGATGGTCTCTGATGTAGGGCGGAACCCTAGGGGTCGATCTTTCACGTTTGGAGAGGATCCTATGGGGGAAACATGAAGAACACGTGGAAGAACACGAGGAAATCACGGGGAGAAACAAGAGAATCACTAAACCAACAAGTATCGATCACACAAGGGCTAGATCACCGAACACACAAGATAGCACAAGATTCGAAATCAACAAAGGAAAGATACAAAGGTAGCCGTTCTTCTCCGTGAGGAGGTCTTGATTGTCTTCCCTTAAAGGGGTCTTGAATCCGCTTGGGGGATCTTCTCCGAAGAGGTCGTGAGCTCCAAGGAGAAGTAACCAAGTGGATGAGCAAGGCTCTCACACAAAATATGAGCTAAACCAATGCTAGGGCCCTGTTCGGAACTTCCCCGCTCCGTGGAGTTGGGGAGTTGGGTTTTGGCAGCTCCGCCTAATTAAGCTAAAGGATGGTCCGCTCCAGGAGCGGAGTTAACGGAGCAGAGAGAAACCGAACACAGCCTAGGTCTCAAAGTGAGGAGGAGGAGTCCTATATATAGGCTAGGGGGTGAAGGGGTACATGGGCTCAGCCCAACACAAGCGCGCAGGCGCTGGCCGGATGATCCGGGGGTGGATCCGGATGATCCGGACTGGTCCGGATGACCCGGGTGGAGGCCCGGATGAGCTGGTGATGCAGGCGGTGATGATGCAGGTCCGGATGTCCGGCTGGGGGTCTGGATGTCCGGGCAGGGTCCGATGATCCGGGGTGGGGTCCGGATGATCCGGCTTCAGGTGGGAGCTTCGGGTGTCTTCGGGGCGCGTTAGCCGGATCTTCCGGACCGGGGTCCGGATCGTCCGGGCTCTGTCCGGATCGTTCGGGCCGCCGTCCGGATCGTCCGGCCAGTCTGGGACATGGCGTTTTTCCTCTCCGTCTTCACGCATGTCTTCCGCTTCCGGTCCTCCTAGCTTCTTAGCTTCTCCATGGTTAACTCCTTGGTACCTGAGTATGCATAGCGTTTCCGTTTGGGGTAGTAACCATGTCTCATGTGAATCGAAAGGGAGTTGTGAGAGGAGTGATGTCACCTCCGTTTCAAGAGCTCTTGCACGTGCTCTGATAGAGGCAAAGGTGTCCCGTCTTTCGATGAGATGGTGGATTTCGCTTTGGTGGAAGTCGACTTTGACGATCCGACTACGAACGTGCGAGGACGTCGCGCCTTAGCAATCGCTAAACCAACTCCGAGAGGTTATTGACCACGCCGGAGCACGATCAACCTGACCACGAGGGTCTGTTTCCTGCGAGCAAACGAAGAACAAGCAAGAAACTGAGATTGCAATCTGGATATTGCAAATATAAGATGAAAGCTTTATTGATCAAGGTGGGGTTCTGTGACGCCTTTGTCTGGTCGTTGAACACAAACGAAGTACGCGAAGTTGCAGCTATGGCGAACTTTTAATCTAAACAAAACCCAAAGTCTAAACGATGCCCTAAGGGCTGTATATATGGAGGAAGAGGGGGGAATTTCGTGGCCCTTGGTGGAGGAGCCCGAAATCAACCCTATCTCTTGTTTCCCCACACATACGGACTCTAAAAATAGCCTATACTTATGTATTTCGAAATTACATGGGCCTGGCCCAATAATAAGGTGACGCAGCACCTAAAATAACCTCGGGACGAAATTTATGAAGTGGCATCTTGTATATTTCGTCCAAGGCTTCATGCACCCATTATGGTGGCTTCAAAGTCCTGAAATCATCACTTGTAACTCCGTTCTTGTTTCCCTTGCGCATGCCATCATCTCCATGCTTGTTCTTGCTCCAATGTTCATCCTTCTCCAAGCTAGGCCCTTCATTTGTAAGCAAAACAAATGTATCCAATTTAGGCAGCATCATATTCTCATGAACATTAGAATCATTACCAAGAAACGAAAGTACCTGGTAATTTAGTTGGCGTGCACGAGCTCTAGTAATTGGTCCAGTATGTATAGCAGCAGGGGCTGTGGGTGTAACAATTGTATTGATGTCCTCATCATCCTCCCCTTCTTGAAATGAAGTCGTCCTCGACGGAAGTTCATCTTCCTCACCCAAATAAGGCTTCAAATCTGCAATGTTAAAAGTGAGACTAACCCCAAAATCTGCAGGCAGCTCAACTTTATATGCATTATCATTTATTTTCTCTAACACCTTAAAGGGACCATCAGCACGTGGCATTAACTTTGATTTGCGCAAATCAGGAAATCTATCCTTACGCAAATGTAACCAAACAAGATCTCCAGGTGCAAACACAACATGTTTTCTACCCTTATCTCCAGCAAGTTTATATTTAGCATTCATACGCTCAATGTTTTCCTTAGTTAACTCATGCATTTTTAAAATCAATTCAGCATGTTGTTTAGCATCAAAATTAACCTTCTCCGAAGATGGAAGAGGCAACAAATCAATAGGTGCACGAGGTAGGAAACCATACACAACTTCAAAAGGGCACATCTTAGTAGTAGAATGCAATGAACGATTATAAGCAAATTCAATATGAGGCAAGCATTCCTCCCACATTTTCTTATTATTCTTCAAAACAGCCCTAAGCATAGTAGACAACGTTCTATTGACTACTTCAGTTTGTCCATCAGTTTGGGGGTGACAAGTAGTACTAAAAAGCAGTTTAGTCCCCAACTTAGCCCATAAACATCTCGAAAAGTGGCTAAGAAATTTAGTATCACGATCTGAAACAATAGTATTTGGCACACCATGCAAGCGAATAATTTCACGAAAGAACAAATCAGCAACATTAACAGCATCATCGCTTTTATGACATGGTATAAAGTGTGCCATTTTCGAGAATCTATCCACGACAACAAATATGCTATCCCTCCCCTTCTTTGTTCGAGGTAAACCTAATAAGCAAGGAACTCGGATTGGTGGTGGATATATGGTGGTGGTATATGGCAGCGGTGGTGGTAGCGGTGGTAGTATATGGATATGGATCGGTGGTGGTATATGGACACGGATTGGTGGTGGTATATGGATACGGATTCGGTGCGGTGGTGGTAGATGGCAGGGGCGATGATGATGGTGCGGCGGCGGCGTGACAACTTATGACCAGAACTCGAAACTCTAAAAGACTAGACTCTAAGACCAACAACTAGACACGACGATGCAACCGCAAATTCAACAAAGCAAAACCCTAAAAAGATTATGCAAGGCTCAGATTGGTTCGGATATGATGAACTAACCCTAATTTTTTTTGTGGCTTTTTCGTGGACTATAGGTATGAAGAACAGACTCGATCTAAACTACGAAAAACTGTAAAATCTCACCGAGCAACCTGGAAATCTGATACCACTTGATAGAGGCAAAGGTGTCCCGTCTTTCGATGAGATGGTGGATTTTGCTTTGGTGGAAGTCGACTTTGACGATCCGACTACGAACGTGCGAGGACGTCGCGCCTTAGCAATCGCTAAACCAACTCCGAGAGGTTATTGACCACGCCGGAGCACGATCAACCTGACCACGAGGGTCTGTTTCCTGCGAGCAAACGAAGAACAAGCAAGAAACTGAGATTGCAATCTGGATATTGCGAATATAAGATGAAAGCTTTATTGATCAAGGTGGGGTTCTGTGACGCCTTTGTCTGGTCGTTGAACACAAATGAAGTACGCGAAGTTGCAGCTATGGCGAACTTTTAATCTAAACAAAACCCAAGGTCTAAACGATGCCCTAAGGGCTGTATATATGGAGGAAGAGGGGGTGGATTTCATGGCCCTTGGTGGAGGGGTCCGAAATCAACCCTATCTCTTGTTTCCCCACACATACGGACTCTAAAAATAGCCTATACTTATGTATTTCGAAATTACATGGGCCTGGCCCAATAATAAGGTGACGCAGCACCTAAAATAGCCTCGGGACGAAATTTATGAAGTGGCATCTTGTATATTTCGTCCAAGGCTTCATGCACACATTATGGTGGCTTCAAAGTCCTGAAATCATCACTTGTAACTCCGTTCTTGTTCCCCTTGCGCATGCCATCATCTCCATGCTTGTTCTTGCTCCAATGTTCATCCTTCTCCAAGCTAGGCCCTTCATTTGTAAGCAAAACAAATGTATCCAATTTAGGCAGCATCATATTCTCATGAACATTAGAATCATTACCAAGAAACGAAAGTACCTGATAATTTAGTTGGCGTGCACGAGCTCTAGTAATTGGTCCAGTATGTATAGCAGCAGGGGCTGTGGGTGTAACAATTGTATTGATGTCCTCATCATCCTCCCCTTCTTGAAATGAAGTCGCCCTCGACGGAAGTTCATCTTCCTCACCCACATAATGCTTCTAATCTGCAATGTTAAAAGTGGGACTAACCCCAAAATCTGCAGGCAACTCAAGTTTATATGCATTATCATTTATTTTCTCTAACACCTTAAAGGGACCATCAGCACGTGGCATTAGCTTTGATTTGCGCAAATCAGGAAATCTATCCTTACGCAAATGTAGCCAAACAAGATCTCCAGGTGCAAACACAACATGTTTTCTACCCTTATCTCCAGCAAGTTTATATTTAGCATTCATACGCTCAATGTTTTCCTTAGTTAACTCATGCATTTTTAAAATCAATTCAGCACGTTGTTTAGCATCAAAATTAACCTTCTCCGAAGATGGAAGAGGCAACAAATCAATAGGTGCACGAGGTAGGAAACCATACACAACTTCAAAAGGGCACATCTTAGTAGTAGAATGCAATGAACGATTATAAGCAAATTCAATATGAGGCAAGCATTCCTCCCACATTTTCTTATTATTCTTCAAAACAGCCCTAAGCATAGTAGACAACGTTCTATTGACTACTTCAGTTTGTCCATCAGTTTGGGGGTGACAAGTAGTACTAAAAAGCAGTTTAGTCTCCAACTTAGCCCATAAACATCTCCAAAAGTGGCTAAGAAATTTAGTATCACGATCTAAAACAATAGTATTTGGCACACCATGCAAGCGAATAATTTCACGAAAGAACAAATCAGCAACATTAACAGCATCATCGCTTTTATGACATGGTATAAAGTGTGCCATTTTCGAGAATCTATCCACGACAACAAATATGCTATCCCTCCCCTTCTTTGTTCGAGGTAAACCTAAAACAAAGTCCATAGATATATCCTCCCAAGGAACACTAGGTACAGGCAAAGGCATATATAAACCATGAGGATTGAGTCGTGACTTAGCTTTTTGACATATAGTGCATCAAGCAATAAAACGCTCAACATCCCGTCTCATCTTTGGCCAAAAGAAATGTGTAGCAAGTACGTCCTCCGTCTTCTTCACGCCAAAGTGTCCCATTAATCCTCCTCCATGCGCCTCCTGCAACAACAAAAGACGAACGGAGCTAGCTGGAATGCATAGCTTGTTAGCACGAAACACAAATCCATCGTTAACGACAGACTTGTTCCACATTCTTCCTTCTTTACAATTCTGCATTACATCTTTAAAATCAGCATCATGCACATATTGATCTTTGATGGTCTCCAAACCAAATATTTTGAAGTCAAGTTGTGAAAGCATAGTATAGCGACGAGACAATGCATCAGCAATAACATTTTCTTTTCCCTTCTTGTGTTTAATGACATAAGGGAAAGTCTCAATGAATTCAACCCATTTAGCATGTCTACGATTCAGTTTAGCTTGACTTTTAATATGTTTCAAAGATTCATGATCAGAATGTATAACAAATTCTTTGGGCCATAAATAATGTTGCCATGTTTCTAAAGTCCGAACAAGAGCATATAATTCTTTATCATAAGTAGAATAATTCAGACTAGGCCCACTAAATTTTTTAGAAAAGTATGCAACAGGTTTGCCATCTTGTAATAACACACCTCCTAATCCAATTCCACTAGCATCACATTCAAGCTCAAAAGTCTTATTAAAATCAGGAAGTTGGAGTAAAGGAGCATGTGTCAACTTATCTTTCAATACCGTGAAGGCTTCTTCCTGTGCGGTACCCCAAACAAAAGGCACATCCTTCTTTGTAAGCTCGTTGAGAGGTGCAGCAATGGTGCTGAAATCTCTCACAAAACGCCTATAGAATCCAGCGAGGCCAAGAAAACTCCTCACTTGTGTGACCGTTTTGGGCTGCGGCCAACTCTCAATAGCTTCAATCTTGGCTTTGTCAACTTCAATTCCCTGTGGAGTAACAACATAGCCAAGAAAAGATACTCGGTCGGTGCAAAAGGTGCACTTCCCAAGGTTACCAAACAAACATGCATCACGTAGAGCAATAAAAACAGCACGTAAATGTTTCAAATGTTCTTCCAAAGATCTGCTATAAATCAATATGTCATCAAAGTAAACTACCACAAATCGTCCAATGAAAGCACGTAAAACTTCGTTCATTAATCTCATGAAAGTACTAGGTGCATTAGTTAACCCAAAAGGCATGACTAACCACTCATATAATCCAAACTTAGTTTTAAATGTTGTTTTCCATTCATCTCCCAATTTCATACGAATTTGATGGTAGCCACTACGCAAATCAACTTTGGAGAATATTGTAGAGCCACTCAATTCATCAAGCATATCATCTAGCCTAGGAATAGGATGACGATAACGAATAGTAATATTATTAATGCCTCTACAATCAACACACATACGTGATGTACCATCCTTTTTCGGCACTAGAATAATAGGAACAGCACAAGGACTAAGGGATTCGCCTATATAACCTTTGTCGAGAAGCTCTTGTACTTGGCGCATAATCTCCTTCGTCTCCTCTGGATTGGTACGGTATGGTGCACGGTTTGGCAGTGAAGCACCGGGAATTAAGTCAATAAGATGCTCAATCCCTCGAATAGGCGGTAATCCCGGTGGCACGTCTTGTGGAAAGACGTCAGCGAACTCCTGCAAAATGTTAGTGACAGCAGGAGGCAAAGAGGAAGGCACGTCCTCGAATGAAAATAATGCCTCTTTGCACACAAAAGCATAGCAAACAGATTTGCTGAAATCTAGCTCATCAATATCAGATTTGGTGGCAAATAAACATGCACTTTTCAATTTAATTTCAGAAGCAACACTAGATGGTTTATTATTAGGCTTCATTTGTTGCTCAAATTCTTTTGCCACAATCTGATTTTCACTCTTATTCTTCTCCTGTTGTGCTTTATTAGCTCTATTAATATCATCTTTCAAAATGGAATCAGGAGTCATAGGAAGCAAAGTAATATTTTTATCCTTATGAACAAGAGTATAGTGGTTGTTTCTACCATGGTGTACAGAATTTTTATCAAATTGCCATGGTCTACCAAGTAATAAGGAACATGCTTGCATAGGTACCACATCACAATCAACATAATCAGCATATGTAGAGATACTAAAATGCACACGAACAGTACGTGTTACCTTAACCTTGCCGCTGTTGTTGAACCATTGGATGTAGTAAGGATGTGGATGTGGTCTTGTGGTGAGAGAAAGCTTCTCCACCATCTCCATGCTAGCCAAGTTGTTGCAGCTCCCTCCGTGATAGAGGCAAAGGTGTCCCGTCTTTCGATGAGATGGTGGATTTCGCTTTGGTGGAAGTCGACTTTGACGATCCGACTACGAACGTGCGAGGACGTCGCGCCTTAGCAATCGCTAAACCAACTCCGAGAGGTTATTGACCACGCCGGAGCACGATCAACCTGACCACGAGGGTCTGTTTCCTGCGAGCAAACGAAGAACAAGCAAGAAACTAAGATTGCAATCTGGATATTGCGAATATAAGATGAAAGCTTTATTGATCAAGGTGGGGTTCTGTGACGCCTTTGTCTGGTCGTTGAACACAAACGAATTACGCGAAGTTGCAGCTATGGCGAACTTTTAATCTAAACAAAACCCAAAGTCTAAACGATGCCCTAAGGGCTGTATATATGGAGGAAGAGGGGGGAATTTCGTGGCCCTTGCTGGAGGGGTCCGAAATCAACCCTATCTCTTGTTTCCCCACACATACGGACTCTAAAAATAGCCTATACTTATGTATTTCGAAATTACATGGGCCTGGCATCTTGTATATTTCGTCCAAGGCTTCATGCACCCATTATGGTGGCTTCAAAGTCCTGAAATCATCACTTGTAACTCCGTTCTTGTTCCAATGTTCATCCTTCTCCAAGCTAGGCCCTTCATTTGTAAGCAAAACAAATGTATCCAATTTAGGCAGCATCATATTCTCATGAACATTAGAATCATTACCAAGAAACGAAAGTACCTGGTAATTTAGTTGGCGTGCACGAGCTCTAGTAATTGGTCCAGTATGTATAGCAGCAGGGGCTGTGGGTGTAACAATTGTATTGATGTCCTCATCATTAGCTCTATTAATATCATCTTTCAAAATGGAATCAGGAGTCATAGGAAGCAAAGTAATATTTTTATCCTTATGAACAAGAGTATAGTGATTGTTTCTACCATGGTGTACAGAATTTTTATCAAATTGCCATGGTCTACCAAGTAATAAGGAACATGCTTGCATAGGTACCACATCACAATCAACATAATCAGCATATGTAGAGATACTAAAATGCACACGAACATTACGTGTTACCTTAACCTTGCCGCTGTTGTTGAACCATTGGATGTAGTAAGGATGTGGATGTGGTCTTGTGGTGAGAGAAAGCTTCTCCACCATCTCCATGCTAGCCAAGTTGTTGCAGCTCCCTCCGTCTATGATGACGCGCACAGAACGTTCCTTCACAACTCCCTTGGTATGGAACAAATTGTGCCTCTGATTTTGCTCAGCTTGTGTGACCTGCACACTCAAAACACGTTGAGAAACTAAACATTCATACCTGTCAGCGTCTTCAGGAGCCATGTATTGCGTCTCATGATCAGAATCATCTCCACCATGTTCTTCACGTGTAATAAGAGCCAAAGTCTCCTCATCATAGTCACTAGCGGACTCATATCCACCATCCGCGGTAGCAATCATCACACGCGGGGATTTGCATTCTCTCGCATAATGACCTCCTCCCTTACAACGACGACAAATAATATCACTTGTGTGCCCTGTTGATGCCATGGAAGAAGAAGAACGCTGTGCAGGCCCCGCAGGTGCGCTCTTGGCAGATAATGGTGGTTGTGCCTGTTTTCTTGTATCACGGCTGGAGGTGGCACCGGATGGAGGTGCTGGTGCAGTTGAAGTAGAAGATGCACGTGGTGTCCATGATCAAGGTCGACCTGCAGAAAAGTTAGTTCGCCCCAATGCTTGTCGATCATGCACTTCACGTTCAGCTTTACAAGCAAGATGGAATAAACGAGTGATATTAGTATACTCCTTATAGTCTAGAATGGTCTGAATCTCTCTATTTAATCCACCCAGAAAACGTGCAAGCATAGCTTCATTCTCCTCAACAATACCACATCTAATCATGCCAGTTTGTAATTCCTGATAATATTCTTCTACAGAATTTTTCCCTTGTCTTAAACGCTGCAATTTTTGAAGCAATTCACGTTGATAATATGGTGGAACCCAACGCGTACGCATAGCAGTTTTCAAAGCAGCCCAAGTAGTTGGAATAGGATATAATCTACAATGTTCAGACCACCATACACATGCAAAACTAGTGAAAGCACAAACGGCAGCAGCAACTCGTCTCTCCTCAGGATATTGTAAACATGTAAATCGTTGTTCAGTTTCTAACTCCCAAGTAAGATATATATCAGGAACATATCTACCCTCAAATGGTGGAATATTCAATTTCAGTTTAGGAATATGGACATCATCTCGTACCTGAGGTGGTGGTGCAGGCCTACCATTACGAATATATACCTGAGGTCGACCTGCTGGTGGTGGTACAGGTGGCTGCACGTAGTGTTGATTTTGATCAACCTCATCCTCATAATCTCCCACATAATCATCCTCCTCCGTATCAGCAGTAGGAGCCATAGAAGTATCAACAGCAGCACCAACAGTTTGGCCAAACGCAAGAGGAACACGGCTTGCTCGGCGGAGGTCTGCTTCGCGACGTGGAGGTAGTCGTTGTTGTTGTTGTTGGAGAGGTGCGTTAGGTGCAGCGGGTGGTGGTGGTGGAAGACGCGCGAGCAATTCATTAAACTTGTTATCGAGCTTTGTTTCGAACGTCTTCTCAAGGCCAGTGATCTTCTCCATGGCCTCTTCAAAATTGTTCAGCACATCTTGCACCTGTTCAGTCATCATTTGCTGAAACTTATCATGAAGCTCCTTGTTCGATAAATTCTCCCAGTCAATCTCGTCGGCTTGTGATCCTGGCATGGTTAGCAGCAATAGAAACACACAAGAATATGATCCTACAGACTACGAACAAGTGGTGGTGGTGGGTGTCACAAATCCGTCAAGCAAATCTCAAATGCTTACCAGTTCTTACCCAGCAGCAGGCGGTGATCGGCAACCGTTGTAGTCAAAAACTCTCAAAGCTTGGATAGAGCGATTACCAGGGAGAGTCAAACGCACGACGTAGATGTATGTGGAGCTGGGAAGGCTTATAATATGGTAGCAAAAAGGGTCAGCAATAATCAATTCAGAGATGCAAAGTTGAATAAACGCTCAACGACGGTACTGTGCTGGTCCTAGGCTAGACTGTGCTAGAGACGCGAGCCTAGAACACTAACAAAATCACGGCGCGGCACGTAAACAAGGGAAAAGCACACTCTGAATTTTTTTTTCGCTCTTTTTTTTTGCGCTCTTTTCTTTTTGCGCTGCTTTTTTTTTGTTTTTTTTTTTGCGAAAAAAATCACTATAATGGCGAGTGTCTCAAAACTCTTCCTAGCTCAAACTGACAGGATGGGCACGAAATTTTTTCGACCAATTTTTTTTTTCGACTGCCCGGACCCAAAAACTGGAAACGGGTCAAAAAAAACTTCCTATAATGGCACCTATCTCAAAACACTCAGAAACACCTAAAAATAGGATAGCCAGAAATTTTTTCGAAAAATGCGTTTTCGAAAAATTTTGGGCCTAAACGGAGCGTGGCTACCCGACTCTTTTTTTTTTCCGAAACCTACTCCGTCAAGGAAACACGAATCGGAATCTAGATGGATCTCGAAAACAACCCTAATAAGCAAGGAACTCGGATTGGTGGTGGATATATGGTGGTGGTATATGGCAGCGGTGGTGGTAGCGGTGGTAGTATATGGATATGGATCGGTGGTGGTATATGGACACGGATTGGTGGTGGTATATGGATACGGATTCGGAGCGGTGGTGGTAGATGGCAGGGGCAATGATGATGGTGCGGCGGCGGCGTGACAACTTATGACCAGAACTCGAAACTCTAAAAGACTAGACTCTAAGACCAGCAACTAGACACGACGATGCAACCGCAAATTCAACAAAGCAAAAACCCTAAAAAGATTATGCAAAGGCTCAGATTGGTTCGGATATGATGAACTAACCCTAATTTTTTTTGTGGCTTTTTCGTGGACTATAGGTATGAAGAACAGACTC